>NC_043983.1:16327320-16497320 GCF_902150065.1 Myripristis murdjan | reverse complement strand
ATCACCCCTATGCATAAGTACATAATGTGAGTGTATGTTTTGCATGTTTGCCTATGAGTGTGCACTGAATGTGAGGCTGCAGGGTGTAAGAAAGCTCTTTTAATGACTAACAGGCCAGTGTAGCTCGTGGCCATCAAGAAAATGTTTATTTTGATGGATGAGCCAAGAGCGGCCAGCTGGTTTGAGTTGGGAACAATACAGGAGATTCAGCCTGCATATGGTTTTGATTTACCCCTCCCTCCTTCTCGGCTTCTCAGTCCCACTTCTCCATGATCCCCCCCGCTTCTCTCTTTCTCTCCACAGGCCACTATAGCCTGCATCTTCATTTCCTGGCGATCCTATTCTCCCCTCTCCCTCTCCCTCTCCCTCTCCCTCCCCATCTCAATCTCCCTCTTATTTCTTTTCTGTCACTCTCCCTTACTCCCCTACAAGCCCTGATGATCGGAACTGATAAAATAATGAATGATTCATAGAAGCGCATCATGTTTTATTGTTAGAGACTAATAGAAGAAAACAAGTGGGTAATTCTTGAATTATTGAACCCTCTGCTCTGTTGTACACTCTCTGGGAGAGCAGAGGTGATTATTGGCCCCTGGGGGTGTATCAATCCTGGAAACGTCTATATAGGAGCTAATGAAAAAGAGAAAGAGAGAGTCCTGTGTTTGTGTCAAGGCTATGCAGAGTGTCGTTACATAGCATGCATCTGCCTGGAGTGTTGTGCACGATTGTGTGCATGCTTGGTACAAACTGCAGTGAGATGGCATATGTGAGCCAGATGAGAGCTGTGGTTGCAACATTGGCGAGGCTGCGTGTGTGTATGTGTGTGTGCATGAGTGCATGTGTGTACGTGTGTGCATCTCCCATGCTATTCATCTTGTTCCATGGCTCTTTCCCCAGAGTTCTGGTGACTGCTGGGTGTCTGGTCAGCCCAAACCTCTCCTGTTTCACCATGCAGGCTGTGGTCGAGCTCCTCTCACTCTGTGGTCTGTCCGTGGTCACTGGCCTCTTCACACAGGATGTAGTAAAGTGGGGTTTTCCCATCGTTGCCCGTTTCATACCTACACTGACACTGACACATGCATGCAATCACACATGGCACGTGAAGAAGTTTGGTTCTGTGGCAAACGCGTCAGTTTTGTGGAATAGTTAGTAGTTATCACACTTCCTGGCGCTGCATTGGCCTGACAGTGGGGTTTGACATTAAAAGTTGTTTTGATTGACAGTATTAAGCGATAACATGGTCAGCAGAAAAATGGCCTGGCAAGTTAGAACTGCATTCCCTTGCACACTTTATGCATGTTTGTGTGAGTGTGAACACGTACTCACACACACTCTTGCACATGGTGAAAGTTTGGCTCGGGCCAACTGTACTGATACCTTTGGGATCAGTGAATTATGTTTCATTGGAGCCACATTTGTGTTCAGAGATGATTGTTTGAATGTTTTGAATTAAATTACATTTTGGGTCAGAGTCATGATGGAGTGAAGTCAGACAAACAGCCCGTAGGTCCCATTACACACACATTGAGTGTGCATGTGCACACGTACACACATGTACACACAAAATAAAGAACAAAAATAAGAAGTAAAGTATGTCATGTTGCTCAATCTGTGCTGAATTAGGTTACCTCTCATTACTGAATCAGAGCTGAAATGGGAGCAAGAGAGTTTATGGAGGGAAGAAAAAGGAGAAGGAGAAGAGCGGGTGCACCTCTGGTGATGGTGGTGGTCTGTTTCGTGAGAACTCAGCATTTAATTAAAAAAAAAAAAGTACCATGGCCCCCTTTGTCTAGTTGTTTATGTTCTTGGCTACATCTTTACCTCTTTGGCAGCGCCAACTTGAAGGCTTGCCTCGTGTAAAGATAACACACACACACACACACACACACACACACACACACACACACACACACACACACACACACACAAATACACACACACACACACACACACACACACACACACACACACACAAATACACACACACACACACACACACACACACACACACACACACACACACACATAAACATTCTTCCTTTGAACAAATCACTCCGTCTATTAATCACCAATCAGATGGGAGGCTGAATTTGATTCATTGTTGCTGAGTGTAAACAAACAAAGAGTTTGATCCTGATTGAATCCAGATCACATGTGGATCTCATTTTTCTGACAAATATCTTCCAATAATGTTTTCCATTCTGTGGCTTTCATTACAATACTGAGCAAGATATCAAAGTGCTGGTGAGTGCAAGAGAACATCTGTAAAGCATATAGTACACTACATACTCGGTAACATACATGTTGAGCATGCTGCAGGGAGATGCTGAGGAATTCCACCTCCACCTTTCATCCATTTCTATCTCACAGTTGAAACAGCAGCATCAGTGCATTTAACTGGGTGTGCACACTGTACAGTATGTGTGAGACATGAATTTAAATGTTCCATGAACGGTTCTCTCATTCCCCCCAGCAAATAGCATAATAAAACTGCATAGCTATTTGTGTGTGTGTGTGTGTGTGTGTGTGTGTGTGTGTGTGTGTGTGTGTGTGCATGTGTTGTGAGTGATAATGTGTTTATGTGTTAGCTGAGGCACGAGTGTTCAATTAAGCCACTTAGTGGTTCACCTATAAAATGAGTATGGTTGCTCCATGGTTGGCCTCTATATGCGAGATCACACACGATGTAGGCAACAGTAAAATCCCAGTTAATTTAATTCCACTGCTATTATTCCCATGTAAATTCATTCCTCTGTGCTCCACATTTACTGTCCATTAGCTGGCTGTACGACTGCTGAGCAGAAGTGGCAGAATAAATTACATACATGTACTTTATCACCCTTTAATCAGTTTTGCCTCACCCTGCTTCCCTTTTTGTCAGCCTGGGGGTATGTGTATGTGTGATTGTAGGTGTATTTTATTAAATGCATGTACATGGATATGTGGATACTTGTCGTGTTTGTGTTTGCTCAATGAATGAGCAGAAAGCAAGATTGTGAAAGAAAGCTATGGGCTAGTTGAGCACTCTACTTGATTTGAGTCGATCTGTTGCTGAACCAGGGCACACTGACTAAGAGTATCTCTGGCCGGTCTCATGGGAGGTGTGTGTTGGGGTAAAAAAGTGTTGCATGTGGAACACAGCGATCCTTTTTGCGCAGCTCAAGTGAAACTGTGGCCTTCACTTCATTACCAACTTTCCTGTTGTCATGGCTCTGCTTTCTGTCATGCAAGTTTTTCTGTTTGCTCCTTTCTCTGCATGACGCACTCACTCCCTGTCTGTTCCTCCCTGTTTTTGTTCCCCCTTCATTCATCAGTATTACCCTTTACGATATTGTTCAAAATCCCTCTCTTTTTGTTGTGCATAGAGAGGGAGAGCTGAGCCAAACAGTCACAGAACAGAACATTCCTGACAGCTCTTTGTCTGGACTCACCGCTCTCAGTTTGTGGTTCTGTATGTCTTTTCTTCTCTCTCTCTCTCTCTCTCTCTCTCTCTGTAGATCATGGGGGACATTTTTTTTTTGTGCATTCCCCCTGCACTTTGTGTGAGTGCACGATGATGATTCCTTACCTGGCTGGAGCAGCTCTCCAGACCTGGCTGAAACACTTCCCCACATTCTTTTGTCGCCTGTGTAAAGTAACGTTTACTGCGTCATGTACTGTGTCAGCGCAAGTGAGTCAGTGGTCAATCTCAGTAAAGCAAATTAAACTGACTTTGTAATTGTTTAAACGTTTGATTTCTCTCTGTACTTTGTGGAAAACCCCACCCATGGAGCCTAATTACACCAAAACAAATCATGATGAATATTTTGAAGCACTATTTGCCCAAGATCGAATACCTTCCTATTGCCCAAACATTAGTAAGCAAGTCCTGATCAGGGAGTAGGCAGGTGAGGAGAGAGCTAACATTCCAATCCAAAACAATAATTATAGCCATTTGTTGTGGGGCAAACATGAGAAAATAATAAGTATTTTTTTTTTCTCTTCCACAATTCCAGTACAGAGAAAGGACTAAACAACTGAGTCAGAGAGAGAAATGAAATCTGCAGGAAATCCAAAATGCGAACCATATTTTGCCCCTCAGGTTGACTGAGAAACTTGAGCAGTGTGTATGACCTCCTAATTTGTCACTTTGTTAAATGTTCAGGATTTAATCAAATTTACTGCCTTTGCTGGGGTCTGGATGAATGAACTTTACTGGGGGACATCACATTGTTGGTTATATGTTGAGAGAGAGTTTTGAAATGCAAAACCAATAGTACATTTGTAGCTACAAAACAAGACATTATGGCACTGGCTCTTGCACTTCATACTGTCGGCTACTTGTATGGATGCTCAAGGTTATTTATTTTTTGGTAATACCAATTGCAAATGCCACTGGAGAGGAGCATCAGCTGAATTTCAAAAATGCAAATAAATGTAAACAATTTTGCTCAACCCACCCTCTATGTGTAATGTGCTGTTTCGGCCCAGCCAGCTGGGATTTGGGGGTTTCAAAGGAGTGAAGCTGCATACTCGGCCTGCTCTGGGATCACTGAGAGGATCACAGAACTGCGCTGAGAGTCTTGCGGCTCAGAGTGATCGTAACCCAGGAATGAAAAACAACTCTGCTGCTGAGATACATTGGAGTTGTGGGACACCAAGTCCTCTGGAAATACAACAGCTCCACAAGGACAGGGAGTGGAAAGAAACTGAGTGAAGACAGGGGAGAAGGAGGGGCGGTGGCTAAACACAAGCTGCAGTGCACTCACTATTGGAGAAAGTTACTTAAAAACATAAATTAGTTGCTTACTTCATTGTCACCTCAGCAAAAAAGTGGTTACATTATAAAGATTCTCCTTATTAAAGGTAACAGGTCATGTTTTTTCTTTTTTTGCTTTTTCCTGGATTATAAGACAATACATTTGATACATTTGAGTCACTTGCAGATTTGGATCAGTCCCTTACCCAGATCCCATTTCTCACCTTAATCTGGACAGTAACTATCCTTAAGACTACTTTTTACACTATTATATCACCTGAAACTCAGCATATTGTTTAATGAGACATTATACTCACTTGTTAATAAGTTGAATATCAACATTGGAGCATACAAATCAATTTAGACCTCCATTTGTATAGTACATTGGCAAATAAGCACTCAATTTGCAACACATTTGGAAGCTTGCAGCAGACATAAGCAAAGAAGATATTGTCATTTTTCCCTCTTTATCCATTCATTGCTTGACTGTTGACTTTTTTATCGTCTGTTTTATTTTTTGTTGGTGCAGTGGTTTGTGTGGGGTCAGTATTTTCTTCCACTACTGACTATGTGTTGCCAACCGTTTCTACTGCTCCAGGCTGCAAGTTTGGTTCACTTCTGATTAAAACCCACTCCATTTTCCCACCCAAGATGCACTGGCAAGAATCCTGTTTAGTCTCGCTTAAGGTGGCCCACATGGGACAGGACTTGCAGTGCAAGACCGCTGCTGTTTTTAGACAGCTTCAGTCTCATTTATATCAAGCATACGTACAGTAAATGGTGCTTTTTCAATTAGCAGCATGTTGCACGCATGAGATGCCACTCAATACTGACTTTTTTCTACTTTTTAAAATGTTTTTACAAAATGTTTTAAAATGTGTTTACAAAAAGCAAAACAATATGATAGACAAATTAAGGAGTGATGTTCTATTTTTTAAAAAAGTCATTAAAAATACATGATCAGAATTGAATAACTAACCTTGCTTACTGATTCCCACAAAAGGGTCATCTGAATAGTCTGGACACATCACAAGGTAACACAAAACACAGCTCTCACTCATTTCTTTGTGAGCTAAAACAGATCTTGAATACTTCAACCCTTATGATCTCTTATCAGCTCCAATACTCTGCTCTGCTCTGCTTATCCTCTTCCACCTTCCCTGCACCCTTCAACCTCCACACTCCCTGCTCAGTCATGGATGGCACAATAAATGTGTCAGGTGAGGTGATTTATGGGCACAGGTATTAAAAACCATGACGTGATTTGCTTGGGTTTTCCCAGGGTTCTCAGTTCTGCGACCTCCAGATGACCTTACGCAGAACCATTTCTCTGACCCGTGTGTGTTTCAGACCTATGAGGTCGGCCCTGCACACGCGCTAGCTATTCCACCCCACATCTCTTTCCTCTCGGCTGAAATCCAGCCACCTCCACAAAAGGGAAAAATTCAGCCGATTTTTATCACTCCTATTTATATTTCCAGTTTGACTGACAAAATTCTGGCTTCACCCATAACACTCACAATAACCCTTTCGTAAGTCATTAAATCTCTTTCTGTACTATTTTTGTTCCCTTCTCCTGCTATCTCTAGGTCTGTTGTCTTTTTCACTCTCTCTGACAGATAAAAAGACAGCTGAACTGGAAAAATAATAAGTAAATAAAAATCTTGTAAACCTGCTGATCCTACATTGAGTGGGTGCTGTTCACATCCACTGGGACTATATACATTTTTCATATGCACATATGTATGCACACACACCCACAGATACATGTTGGCTACCTCCACTGCCCTGTATGGGAAACAAAACACCACCAGGAGTCTCTTAGTCTTCTATTGAACCCCCATCAAAATTGAGCACTAAACTATCTCAGACTGGTGTTTGTAGATAATCATAATTTCTTGTTTACATTTTATTAACTGTGTTTTAAACTATTATTATGATAACAATTATTATTGTTATTATTATTTATTACATGAAACTGTAAAAAGATGGAGGTGAAAGGTGTTTCTCTTTGACACGACTCACAATAATCAGAGCTCAAAGACGACTGACCCAGGAGTCAAACAGAAAACAACACAAACAGTCTCATGAAATAACTTGGGTGTTTGAGCCTAATTCCTAAAACTACAGCCAGAAGCTCAGCTCAATTAATCTGTTCCCCTGGTGTGGGAAAAGATACATGAAGCAATGATCCATGGTCTGTGTGTAAGTGTAGCCTACTGTATGTGTGTGTGTGTGCAGTGAGAGAGACGCACACACACAAAGAGAGAGAGAGAGAGGGACTGAGCTGTGACTAAAGCGGGTGACAAACACTCATTTTCCGCCCTGATAGCCAGAGCAGTGGGAACTTCCTGTGGGCAGCTCACCCACAGACCTGCTGAAGCCCCGAGCCAGCCGAGTCTTACAGTACAGGCAGCCACCCAGCTCCACTGTAACAACTTACACCACCGACTGCCACTTTAACACTTTTGATTTGTATCTTACCTACACAGGTAATCCTTTTTTTGTTAAAAACCAGCAACATAAAAGACTGATTTCTTGATAAATGCTAAACATCAACAGTACCACAGCCGTCTTTGTTCAGATGAGGTAAAGCAGGACTGAGCAGGTGTCATGAGACGTGAAACAGCTTAAATCACAAGTTGCTTCAATCTGATTGGACATGAGGCGTTGCATGAGTGCTGATATTCAGTATACCAGCACTCTGGCGTTTTACCATTACTTATCACTCCGCTTTACTGGTGTTCAGTAGTAGCTATTAACTGCATTAACACCTCGGATCTAGTGATAAGTTGTAATGTTAACCAAGCTCAACCAAACCTAACCAAAGATGGACACATCAAATCATGAATGGTGGTCAGAAGACGACGTGTTGGAGGACAGAAGTGTGGATACTAGTGCGGCTGCTTTGACCGGCAGTGTGGCTTCCCAGGCTGTTGTTTTGGTTTTGGTTATGGCTGCGGTTAAGATAAGGGTCGGGACACGCTGCTTTACAGGCAGGTTTTCACTGTTTTATTGCGGATTTTATCAGATCAAATTTCTGTTGCACATGCACAGTGCCGGCTACAGTGTTCAGTTCAGCTGCTTGATTTCTGATGAACAACTAATGTGCCGGCGGAGCCGAAAAATGAGCGAGTGCCAAAGATAATCATGATTATACTCAGTAAAACAGCACTCCCTCTCATGTGATGTTGCTTCAGTAACAACTGCGTCAGTGTAGCACGCACTGATGGATTCAGGATGCTGATTCAGATGGTGGCTACACTCCATGCAGCAGCTCTCATTAAAGTTTCATCTAAAGCAAGTGTGCAATAAAAGCTGCTGTCCACTGAGAGTTGATTGTCTACCTGTCTAACGTGGTAAGAGGCATGTAAAGCAGTGTTGCATTATCCATGTTCTGGCTGGCAGACATTCAGACACCAGTGGAAACCTCCGCTAATGGCCTTTGTGTCTGCCACACAGGGAAGTCAAGTGAAAGCTCTGGAGTCAAATAAATCGATTCAATCTAACTTTGACAGATTGTAAGCCATACTAGCAATAGATTACCGGTTGGTCATTCAGGCTGTTGGTCAGTCGCTTGTTCTGTTCACCACTAAGGTCATGTGATCTGAGACTTGCTGTTGGGTTTCACTTTTAGAGAAGTCTTCTCAGCAATGGTTTAGTCTGTTTCCCCACCGTGACGGCCAACAAAGGTACCATCAATTTTTCAGCAATATCAAATTAGATATAGCCTACTTCCGCTGACATGAACCTTCATGATCAAAGTGACCAGCAACATGAGGTCACATCGCCACAATCCTATCTTAAGTATTACTCATAGTATTTCTAAAGTCAATTAATAGCATTGCACATGATGGAAATAAACTACACCCAGATCATGCAGATTGCTGTAAGAACATAATCTTGTGGGAAAAAAACTGTTTAGTCAGTAGTGTAACAGTGAATCACTACCTATGGCTTTTCATTCAGCAGAGGCATGGAGATAGTAGTAAAGTAAACAGAGGTTAAACCATCATATACCTATGATGCCACAAACATGTTTCCCTTAGTAGCCTATGCAGGCGAGTTTGAGAGATGGGGAGACATTTGTTTTCAGTTGTTGAGCCTGCATTTACTTTAAAGAACATATTTCCTGCAGATGTAACTTACTAAGGAGCTACAACAGCCCAGAAAACACGAGTTTGACAAGGGAGTGAAAAAGGAGGCAGGAGGGCAATGTTACAAAATCTTGTTCTTACTACAACGCTGGACTGTTTTTGTCTGAATTGTTCTGTAGTAGCGGAGGGCAGTGTTTTGTAAGTCTGACACGTGTTGGAGTTTGTAACAGTGAGTCGTCCCATCATATCAGGAGCTGTTGGAGGGGGGCGGCCCCATGCTGGGCGTGGATAAACTGGTTTAGAGAGGCAGGTAATCGAACCCTGGTGCATGAAACTGTGATCACTGTGTCTAAAGATGTTAAGCCTTTCTCTAATCTGATTTTTCTGTGAAATGAAGCAATATGTACACACACACACACACACACACACACACACACACACACACACACATACAGGAAAACATGTGCTCACACACTTGCAATGCAAATGTCTGCTCTTGTGTGTTCCTCATATATGGAAGAAAATAAGCGAACGCCAGTTAGTGATGATAACCGGCCTCCATGCTATCACGCGGATATGTATTCAATACAGGCTTCCTGTCATTGCCCATATTCATTCTTGTGTGTTCATGTGATATCACATACATAGAAATACACAGCTCCTGTCATGAATCTATAGAAACAATATAGGAGCACTGTAAGCCATGGGAAGCCTCTGTAGGACCTCATGGCAACAAACTCCACATGAATTGCTCTGATCACATAAACTGTGTGTGTGTGTTCTCTGCCACTTTCACTCTTTACTAAAGGGAAGATTTCACTCTTCCAGCTGCTGAATCACCATTTGCTCCACTGGGCCCAGATCCTGCAGTCCTCTGGATCCACCGGCTTTCTCAGGTGAACTCAGAGGTTTATATATTATACCAGCAGTCTATATGACTGCAGTGGGAGCCGTGTTCCCTTCCAAAACACACAGACACTCACACACTCGTCTGATAGACTGAGATCTGGCTCTGTGCTTACAGTAGCTCCTATGGGTCGAGTGTGTGTCTGTGGCATTGGCGTTCTTTCCATCATCTTTAATGCACATACTGTACATCCATGCACGCACACACATGTGCACACTCACACACACGTGCACAAACTCTCTCTCATACATGCACACGTGCACACGCACACATAAACAAAGAGGAGCAGTGAGAGAAATGAAGGGTATATGGTAAATTCATCATTCATGCTTTCCAGTGGATGTGTATTCTGTCTTTCTAGCTATGAGGTACTGTTATATTGCCAACTCTCTCTCTCTCTCTCTCTCTCTCTCTCTCTCTCTCTCACACACACACACACACACACACTCACTCACTCGCAGAGTTTCAAAGCAGTCCAGAATGGGAAATGATGTAGCTTTCTGTTGTCGTGAGCTTGCTTTGTGCAGGTATTTTCCACTCCAGTTCCACAGAAGGCGTCCAGATCCAGACCTTTCTCCTGGATGGCCTCCTGATAAAAAACTCTGTGACCCAGTTAGAAATAACTGATGGCAAACAGGCTGTCTCCATGTCACTGCTGTCAGTGACTCTATGTTTACTATGCCATACGTACACTGTAGCTGTGAATTCTCTGGGTGCCCATGATTATTCTGGCAAGCTAAGACACATATCTCCTGAGGAACGTTGCCTTTTTTACGCAGTCCATCTGCAGCAGGTCAGCGGGACCAAATTAGCAATTCTGCAATCAAACCACCCACCTCCCTTGATGAGAAGTCCACCTGCTAGGGGTTAAATGTGGCTGTCAAGCCGGGATACTCGTCTGTTCTTTAGAAACCTGACCAGGACACAGTACATTATTTTATTCTATGATTATCATGGGAAGAACTGGTATTTGGTTTAGCAGCGATAACAGCTTTAAAATGTCTGAGAAGGCGCTGAAGCCTTCCAAGAATCTGAGAAAAAGCTCTTTTGTTTTGCTTATTTTACATAAGTTGAACTCACATGACACATCTTGAGTTATTGTGATTGACTGATACTTTATTGGCAAGACACAGTCACGTGTATCCCATAGCGCTCACCACATGCAGCCACGTAGTCTCAGTGTTTGTCTTTCCCATCAAAACATTGGAAGTATTCCTAGAGGAGAAGTCCTGCTCATGACTGACCGCTGCTCTCACAACCCCACGTAGAGCCCTTTTCTGATATTTCTAACCTCCAACCCTTCTTCTGATTGCTTCATTTGTTTGGCCATCCCATATCTGCCTTGCCCCCTTTTGAGAAATTCACAGAAAAACAAAAGCCCCGCTTTGCTGGGGTCTGTTGTTATTTCCCAATGTCTCTATGTGGGGTCTTTCAATATTTAAATCCCACTGCAGGGACACACATTCTCCCCCCACGATGGTAAGTCTACCTTTTACTTGGCTTGCTCAATTTTGCCACTTTTACTCAAAGCAAATTCTTTTGTTTATATTTTATTTTTAATTGTATTACTTTATTTTGTTCATATTATCACCCACTGAAAAAAGCAGGTAATAAAGTTTACATTAGCTAGTGGATGTCTTGGGGTGTATATTTCACCTCCACCAACTGGTGTCACCATCTTCCAATCCAGCTGAAACACAGTGTTTTCTCAGATGTTCCATTCTTGCGGTCACTCATCACAATGACACCATAATCATAAGTCAGAACCCAATCCAAAACCCCCCCAGTAATTTTATATGTCAAGCATGTCCTGTATCATTGTATCATTGTATCTACATGGGTCGTGACCCATTTACACACCTGATAATCAGAGCTGAAGTCAATAATTACCCGGGACTGTTGCAGGGTTCAGAACACAAGAATGAATTACGAGGCTAACCTGCTTACATTGAGCTCAAGTGCTGGATGGTAGTGGGGCTTTAGGTCAGTGTAAAAGAGCTGCTAGAGAACTTTATGTTACCTCTAGCTCCCAAACCTGCTTCGTATTGCTTCATTTGTATGTCCGTGCCATATTCCATGTTATGCTCTCGTTTTACAAATTCACAGAAAAAAAGAAAAACAAAAAAACAACTGCTTTGTGTTGCTGCCTTGCTGCTACTGCTATTTTTCAGTGTCTCTCTGTAGTGTCTTTCTGTATGTAAACCCCTCTGCCGGGAAACACACTCTCACCCCACACACTGAACCCAGGATCATTGCGAGCAAACATATTTTCCCTACACATTCCGCAGATAAAAGCAGCACACGGTGTGCAGCTTGATATTCAAAGCAGGCTTGAGCATTTTCAGTTACTTTCACAGATCTTGATCCCTAAATTCCTTTCCTTTCTTGTCCTCCTGAATTTTTCAGTTTGGGAGCAAATCTGCTTCTGGGACAACGTGTAACCGCCAAGCTCTGTGACACTCATCCTGCAAGTAAATCAGTGCCATATTGGCTTGAATTGGGAATTTCTGGTTGCAATTTATATATATAGCTATATTAAAATATCAGAGCTGTGTTAATGAGCTAAACCTAATGCCTTAATGACCTGACAAATACTCCACATGTTACTTTATTTTGTTGAGGGGGAGCAAATCTAAAATTAACGTGCATAAACACTCGCACATTTACACACTCAAAGCCATTAGCTGTCCCGAGGGAGAAAACACCTACCTTGTCATCTACTGGTCATTCCAAACAATTTAGACAAGAATACCAGCTCTATTCTGAGAGCAGCTTACCTAATGGCCAGTGCTGAAGAAGAGAGGTATGCAAAATCATAACTCATGACTGCCCCAGTACACAGAGGAGCAGTTATGTTCCTGCTTAGACATACCTTAGGAAATGTGATTTAAATTTATTAGGTAATGTGTGTCATGGGACAGGGCAAATTTTCTATAAACGTGCATTGCAGTGAGTCAAGTTTGATTTCATTATAAGTAGAAGAATCACATGAAACGGTGTCATGGCTATTCAGAGGGACATAGGGGAAGTCCAGCTTGTTCTCCAGTCTTGACTTTTTTAGTTCCTCGCTCCCCTCTGTCCCTCCCCATTTTCTTTCCCCATCCAAAACTCCAAGTTTCAGCTTGGCAAAATATTTTCAAAGGAATCAGATGTAAGTTTTCATGCTCTAACCAACCTGCAGAGTCTTTATATGTGTGTGTGTGTTACACTGTACAGCTCACACCTGTGGGCCCAGATGGACTTTGTTGTCCAAGATACAGTAATGAACCTTTTCCTTACAGGCTATAAAAGGGTTAAGTCTTTACATATGACTGCTGGTCATTGTGCGAAGTCGGGGCCTGACAGGAAACATCAGCACCTCAGTCTCACACATCTATGGCTCTCTGAAACCTTTGAAGAGATTTCTGCATGAGCCCCGTGGAGGCAAGTCTCACATCTTTATGACCTTTGAAGACTTGAAGTCAGGGTTTTGGTGTGTCAGTGGCGCGGTGTGCATGAGAGAGAACAACAGACAGGATTGTTGGAGAAGAAACACATGAGGAAAGATAAAGCTTCAGGCTATAAGGAAAACCACTCGCTCAGCATTCCTCCAAATTTCAATCCCACACCCATTCTGCCCGTATGTCATGAGTGATGTTCAGGAAGGAGCATTAGACATGGACACACATGCACTTATTATTTTGTGTATATTACACACACATACACACACACACACACACACACACACACACACACATGCACATACACACTGACTGGCTAATGGTAAAGATAACAATCCTCTGGTCTGCTGTAAGAAAACAGACTTCTCTCTTTGACGATGAGTTGCATAATGGCACTCAATAACCCGGCCTCTGAGGAACGTTCAGTCCACTGGAACAGGACCAGAACTCTGAAAGACAACTGGTAGGTTTGGTTTTAACTCTTCAGAAAATCTCCTCCTCTCCTCTCCTCTCCTCTTACACACAAAGCTTCTATTTGTGTGTCCTCATCAGAGAGCAAGTAACACAGTGGGCATCGCATTCCCATTGGGCTTGGGCCCCATGCTGGCCCCCTACCCATCCCACCGCCCCATCCCAAAGTCCCCCTCCACAACAATCCGCACATTATTGAGCCATTAGCCACCGTCCCCTGGCTATATGGCTGCACAGATAGAAGCGAGTCGGGTGAGATAGCACACTTCAGAGATAGAGAGAGCTTTGTGAGATGAAACAAAAGCTGCCTTCAATTAAAAATCAGTTTAGAGTCTTACCTCCCCCTCCCGTCCCCCTAATGGCCCATGAGCTGTGCCCAGCTAGTGGCATCCTACACTAAAAAAGCTTGACTGACTCTCCTTGGCGCTGGTTGGTCGGGAGATAAGCTGCTGGGTTTATCTGGTGTCTCTAATCAACATGACACTTCTCTTCTTGCAGCTATTAACATGTGCCAGTTTACAACTGCTGTCAGACAACAAACTACTGGAAATACTCTCCATGAGTGTGTGTGTATGTGTATTTGTGTGTACAGTATGTATAGGTATGTGTGGAATAAGGGCTTGTGTGTGCATGTTAGCATGACTTATACCACTCTTACTGGTGACTACTAGCTACACAAGCAGAAGGCAGAAGGCCCGACCACAAACTTTTTTTTTCTCAGGATTGCAAAATAATTTAAGTAATCATTTTGTCTTATTGGCTATAGTTAGGGTTATGGTTAGGATTAGGTTAAGGGTAGTGTTAGGCATAAGTTGGTTATGGCTAAGATGAGGGAAAGGCTATAGAGAAAGAATATAAGTCAATTTGGTCATGAGTTTGCAATCCTAGGGAATAAAATGTCCAGCATTTTCTCCGATGTTCTGCCCCGTGCCTTCTCATTACAACGAAACCATAAATACACTAGTCAGTTAGTCAGAGCCCGATCCAAAAGCTGGTGATTTATTGGTAATTTATCATATTACAAAGGTTAAAGTTACTCAGAGGTTAGGATTGCATAGCTAAAATGTAGAGCATGTCCTGTTTCGTCATGTCTATACGGTCTGAAAATTAGCAGATGACTCATTTACATCTATGCTGATTGCAGCTGAAACTGATAATTTCCCCTGGACTGTTGCAGGGTTCATAATGCAGGCCTAACATGCCACTGAGCTCCTGTCCTGAATGGTAGTGGGATTTTAAGTCAGTTTAAAAAGGGGTGAAATTAAGCGTTTAGGAATTGGTGGTGATTTACTCACCATTTCATCCCCTTCCAAGGATAACTGTTTCAGCCCTCCCCTCTTGAGGGAAATAAATCAACATTCCAGTTCTTCCCATGGGTCACAGGCAGCCGCACACACATAATGACGTGTCCAGTGATGCTTGTGTTATGTATGTGTGTGTGAATCCCATGTGTTTGTTGATGTGCGCTCGGTTTCCAGACTTGCAAAATATCAGGTCTCAAACACCCTACAGCTCCCGAAGGTCTGGTGAAAGGGCATCCAGGTCAGAGGTGAAAGGTGGAAAGGTGATGAGGTCACAACCTGATTGCTATGGGAACTCCAGGAGCCAAATAGCAGAATGATTTCCTGTCTGTATGCTCATCAAAAAGAGAAGAAAAGAAAAAAACAAAACAGAGTACAGATAGAAACATGAAATGGATAAAGTAAGGAGATTGGAGAGTAATAGGAGAGAGAACAAATAAAGTCCATTGTAACACAAAAAGGACCTTAAGTCAACCTACTGTCCATCACTCACACAGACTCCTACTCTAAACTCCGAAAGGTCATTATTATCAAGTTATAGCACAAGGATCCTGTGTCTCTGAATATTTAAGGTTATTTCATGGTCTGTTTATCCCTAACCCCTTAATGTAATGTCTGTGGGCATCTGGGATACCATGACTAATGCTGTTACACCAAAAATGTCTAACAAGCGGCCCTTCTGCTTTACTTATCTGTTTCTCGAGGAACGCACTTTGTAAAGCAGCAGCCCCTGCTTGGATACTTGAGAAGTCGTTGAACTTTGAAGAATGAAGCTCTCCAGAGCTGATTGGACATTCCGCTGCATTCCTGCATAAATACATTCAGGAACTCTGTTTCCTTGTTTTGTCTAAAATCTTGACAAATTTAAACTCTTATTTTCCTTCCTGTACCCCAAGAAAGGAACGACTGGGTGTGTATATGTGTGTGTGTGTGCCCATGTTTGAGTCTGTGTGCATGTGTGGTATTCCCTTGTCATCGCGTCAGGGAGCGATGCATGCTTTTCTCTTGCTCTGTCAGCATTTGCTTCCCACAGAGGGGAATACAAGTCAAAGACTGTCAAGGTGCTTATTCAGGGCAGCTCTATTCGGCACAGCCCTGTCTACACAGACGTGATTGCTCACTGTATAAATCGATGTTTTTCAGTGATAGCTTACAGGATTGATGGACAGTTGAATTAGGAGTGGGTGGCACATTTGCAGCTTTGTCATGCGGGAATTGCCCGAGTTAGTGGTTTGATGTGACACTAGCAGTGCTAAGATTAGCATTCACACAGCCAGGTTCAGTTGTTGTAAAAATACACTGTCCATATATAGCGCTGCAAAAACTAAAGCGTGCACTTATCCACTGATTTAGCTGCAGCATTGAGTAACGCTGACACTGAGCAGGACTCCATCCATACTAGCTGAACATACAGTAAGCAAGCATTTAGAGTTCCCCTGCTTTGTTTTTGTGTTGGGAAATTGAGGAGAATATTTGTTTTTACAGTGTGACTCACAGGAAAAGAGGATAACCAAACACAAAACCTCAGCAAGGAAGTTTTAAGACGCAAATGAGACATTCCAGCGTAGGTTGTTTAATTGCACATTCACATTTCACTCTCCCGCTCTTGCCAAATGTCTTGAGACGTTTGGCGACGACAATGATGGATTTCCCTGGACAACGGGTGGTGTTGCTCCATAATCTACCACGACTGTGTTTAGAAAGCAGACTCATTGTGAAATTGAGAATAACTCAGGGCATAATCACGTAAGTCTACAAACACTATAAAAACACACAAGCAAAATTAAACCGCAACAGCAACATGAACATAATATTTCTGCATTTTTCAGTACATGACTGCATATGTGTGTGATTGTGTTTATGAGTGTGTGTCAACAGATGCCACGCATGCATGCACATAGACAAACATGCCTGCATAGTATATGTATGTGTTGCTGTCCTCTGGGTCAGTCTTACTTGGTATGAACCCCTCTAATGTAAATATGATCAGTCACGGATGCCAGAGAAATAGAACAGCTCTCAGCTCTAAATAGCTTTTACAGTAAGTGTGTTTCAGATGTGCCTGTGTGCTGTTCCCTTTTTTGTGAAATGTAAAACATTCCCTCCTCTTACCCCGAGGGCATTTCTCCTGGATCTAGGAGTCTTGAAAACTAGAGTGTTTTACTGTTCCATAACCTCTCTGACGGTGTAATGCCTCAGGGTGGGGCTGAGAAATCTGCTCATTTTCACGAGTTTCATGAAGCTGTTTCACTACTATCTTGATGATTATCTCATGATGTAAGGTCAGAAACAGAAAATACAAAGGTTTATTAGGTGAACAAAAGGCTGACTTAAGAGCAAAACAGTGCCAACCAAATGTAGTGGAGGGAAAGACCCAAGTGAGACCCAGCATGCTCTTAAAAAACATAAAAGCTACATGGACGAGTCAGGTGGTTAAAGGGCCATACGGGTTTTATTTTGGCCTCTTGTCAACTGTGGATGGAATTACCTATGGGCAGCGACTTTCAGGTTTCACAGAACAGTTTTTCACTTTTTTTTTTTTTTAAACATGAATGGGAGTGAATGGGTAAGTTTGCTTTTACTTCTAAGCTATCAAAGCATAGTCAGCGTATGGGTTTCTCCACAGGGGTCATGACGCTAGTAGACAGTTAAAATTTTTGAAGCCATCTAACTATGTTATAAACTCAACATGATACTTAGACCGGATAGTGCCAAAGCAGCCATTCTAAATATACTGATGATATCATGTCAGGAATGGCATGAATGCTAACTATTCCTAGGTAATGTCAAGCAGGCGCTCTTCCTGGTGTCCCATATTAAGACATGCCTAATGGACAGAATTAGTGTTTACAGGCCCCTATATATTTATGAGGTTTAAATGAGGATGTGATGCACCCTACAAACTCCTTGCTGCACTAGTTTTCAGGCGGTTATACAGCAGAAGCCACTCTGACTCACAGGCCTGCGTTCCACTCATGCTTCCAGCACTCAGTGACAGGTGCAGACACACACACACACACACACACACACACACACACACACACAAAGAACCATCATGCAGACATACACTCAGTGGCCACTTCATTAGGTCCACCTGTACAATCTAACAGTTCTGCCATAAGTTCTACCTTTTAAGAAAGTTAATAATGTTCAGTTTTTGTTGATATTGTGGAGAATGTATAAATTTAATTATATTTTTTTATTACTGAGGTTTTAGTTTTGCCTTCCACCCAATGAGCGCTGGGATAGGCTCCAGCAACCCCCCGTGACCCTTGTGAGGATAAGCGGTTTAGAAGATGAATGAATGAAGGTTTTAGTTTGCAGAGGTCTTGTACTGAACTACATTATATTGAGGGGTGTTTCTATTTTTTGAAAACCTGAGCATTATAGGCATCATGAATGTAAACTTTATGGCAGAACAGTTGTATTGGACTGCATTAGATTGTGCAGGTGGACCTAATAAAGTGGTCAATGAGTGCATATGCATGCATGTACATACAAACACACACACACACACACACTAACTAATGAGGGAGGCTCAGCTGTCCCATTGCAGTAACATGCCAGTCAAGCAGACTTAAGAAGGCACTTCAGTCCACGAACTCACCATTAGATTCCAGAGCTCATCAAACCTCTCCAGGGTCTTAGTCAGCTCAGCCACCCCGCCCCGTTCTGACCAGGGCGGAAGCAGGTCATCAACATGCACACATCCCTCCGTCACTGAGGGGAATCCAGAGTCTATGGGTGCGTAATAAAGAACGTCAAACACACCCCTTTGCCTCTTCTTCTCCCTTTGTGTGTCATGGTGTAATGGCAAAAATGTGTGGCTGATTCAGAGGAGGGGTGTTGCAGTTGGGAATGGGCTCCAAGGAACAGAGCTCTCTTAACTTCTGAATGAGTCATGCTGTGTAAAAATTAGACATTCCCTGTTTTGCATTGAGCACATTTTCAAAGAGTCTTTGCCCCACACACACACACACACACCAGAGATTAGTAGTTCAGAGGTTGTTATTCAGAGGTGAATCTGCAATGTGGCCTGGTTGTGTGTGATATCCTATCTAGGCGGACTGATTCCGACTGCAGGATGGAGAGGCAGCTCAGTTCCAGGATAGCCTGGCTAAATGTGCGAGGCCTTCACACCCTCTCCTCTTACTGCTGGGCTCCGGCTCAACAACCCTGGCAATGCTTTGATCTTGAAACGTGGTCGCTATAAATGATAGTGATAACAACCCCTTGGAATCCTGCCAGCCCACTGCTTTGCCAGGTACAAGTAGCAACTACAGTATTGTATGGCTGCACACCTGTCTCTCTGCTCATTGACCGAAAGAGGATAATGCCTCCCAGTGTGGTTGTCCACTGGATGACCAAACAAGGTAGGGTTTATTTTTAATAAGGGAGAGATCAGTGGTCTGCAGAGCAAAAACAGAGCTTTGGATTTAATAATGAGAGATATGTAGGACAATGGTTCCAGCCTCCTCCCCGTCTCTTTCTCTACATATTGTGTCTAGGCATGGACCAATGTGTTTGCTGCCGAGGGGTCTGTATGTAATGGATACATCAGTATTGTATGTTTTGACCTGCTCCTTGGTGTTGCAGAGGAATCACCTTTTCAGAGGAACATGAGCTACATGGTGCAGGTTTCACAGAAAAACACAGATTACCCAAACATCGTTAGAGAACTCCTGACTGCAACCATTATCAAGCTTTTTTTTTGGTTGCAAACAAGGTTACTGAGGGCTATCTAACACTTGGAAGCAAATAATTTATGTTGCCCGCTGTTAGCTGGACTCTTTTGCAACAGCAGCAGACTCCAGCAGGCTTAATTCTTTTCTAATGATCCCTCAAAAAATGTTGATATATCAGCCAATGAAACTGACACTTTGACAGAGGAGCTGTAATTTATCTAGATTGTGGTGAAATGCTCAATTGGGAAAAGATTACAATGTTAGTAGTTTACAGTTACTAAGCATGGCAGAGACTCAGTTGCTGGCAATTTGTGCCAAAGTGTTAAACTTGCCTCTAGCTAAAAATTGCTTTGGCTTGAAATCAATTACAGAAATCAAATAACTCAGTAATTCTTGCAGTGAAAGGTGCATTTGTGAACACTAATTCACATTCTGCATCTAGAAATTGCCTATGGTAGAATGAGAACAAAAGTTTGTTTAAAATGTTCCTGCAAGTGTGGTGATCACAGAGATTGCCCACACAAACTACACAAACTAATCCAATTAAGGTGTCATGAAAATACGTAGTCCTTAACTGGATGGGTTGTCCACTGATGTTGTGGGAATATTGCCATTTTTCAGGAGTTTTGTAAGGTTTTAGTTTCTGGTGGGCAGTTCAGTCATAAACAAAACTAAACTGCTGTGAAGGTGCACGGAGCTCCAGCAAAAAGCAGAAAGATGAAAAGATGAGAAGTCCATGCCCTAGTTTTCCACTGCACCAAAGAGGCCAAAATTCTTACAGTAGCAAAGCCAAGCACACGCAAAGACATGCCTAAAATCCTCAGTCATCAAATGGCCATCAAATAGTCCAAGTTTGAATACGCACAGCTCAAACTGCAGAGCGATCACGATTTGCGCAACACAGACGCAACTGTACTCAGTTTGAATCCGACCCTATAAAGGTTAAGCCAAACTGGGCCTGACAGATTCCACTGGAGTTAACTCAATAATTCACTGGAGTGACATTGTTTCATACCATGGTCTAATGTTTGCACATATCAGTGAGACAATTTTTTCAGCGATGCGGCCTTGGGGTGGGAATGACTGTGCTTCCAGTAACTGTTTTGAAACCACCTGCTGCTGCCAGACATCCTAATTTCAGGGACAGCTGTGTGCGCCTATGTATGTGAGTTTGTGAATGTACATGTGTTCGTATGTTGCATGTTTTTGCATACATTTATGTGTTCTTGCGCGCAAGTGTGTGTGTGTCTGTGTGTGTCAGTGTGTGTCTGTGTGTGTCAGTGTGTGTCAGTGTATTCAGCTCACACATTCCTCCTGAATAGAGTCAGTGCTTTGGAAGAGACCCTACCGCTTGGACCATTGAGTGTGTCAGGACTGTGAGGGAAACAAGAGAGGAAAAAGAGAAAGAGAGTGAGATTGGCTGCTAAAGCAAACTCTTGGTTTTGTGCCACACACACACACACACACACACACACACACACACACAAACACGCACACAAACACACACATGCACAGCTCTCCTGCAAACTTTTGGCAATTTTGTTCTGCGGTTGACCCATAAATGACTTAAATCTCAAGGCTCAATGTTTGGGGGTGTCTTAGTAGGAGAGTGGTTCACTGCCTATGACACATACACAGGTGAGCATGCACGCAAACATATAAACGAGTGAGACTCACATGCACATGCACACGCACAGGCACCTACACACCTACACACAGCCCTAAGGAGCTCTCTTGGAAAAGGTATCTTGTTGATTCATTTACCAGCTTCCTCTGATCTCTGCTCTCCTACCAGAGGCTCTGCGTTGGTCCTCCTCCTGTCCAGAAAGCCTCTGCCTGGGAGGCATGATTACATGGGAGCTCAGGGGTGGATCAAAAGCTGGATCTCTGCTATTGTGTTTGTGTGTGTGGTAAACGAGCATATCGGTACCCACATAAATACAACCTGGATTAACAGCAGAATGATCAGCCAGTTGTGTTGGAGTTTGTATGTCAAGATCTCCATTTTTCAATGCCATTTTTCATCCAGTTGGACCTTGAAACTCATTCATTTTGAGGAAAATTTGGCTGGTTTAATCTGATGACATGGAAAATTTCTGATTCTGGTTTCATACCGTTTCAGAGTATTTCACGGTGTTCCACGCAGTTGAAGTTATTCAGAGCAGTCTGGCCTGTGCCTGAACCGAACTCCATTAACATAATGTTGTCAGACACTTTGCCTATATCTGAAAAGTAAACAGTGATTTTTCAGCATAAAGTAAAACTTATGAACTCCTTCTACCCTCAGTCTCGTCCACAAAATTTTCTCACTTCCTCTCTGTGCCCCCTCTCCCTGCCCTCAGATCTGGCTCCTACCTGCCTGTTGACTCTCCAACATCAAACCATATTGCCTAACCACAACACAGCAGCAAACCTCCTCCACAGGAGTGCAGGTCTTTGATCTGCATGTTGTCACAGCTCGCAGGGAGCATATGTGCAGACAGAACCCAGAACAGGTTTCTGCTTCATGTTTTTATAACCTTGTGAAAGAGACGTGATGCTTAAAATATCAGCTTATGTTTTTGCATAATTCCATTACATATGAACATTTTTCCCTCTCTGAAATAGCAACAGTAATTCCAGTGATATTATAGGACATCACAGAGTACCTCAGTTACATAACAGTACTACAAAATCATGTTGCTTTACAGTGTTATTTTATGTCTTACCATCACTCACTTACAGGAGGAACATATTAGACTGGTCTTTGTTGAGGCTCTAGACCATCGCCTGGAATCTCTAAGTTTTGAGCATACAGATGCCGAGGCAGAAAGAACTACCCTGAGGAATGTGTTGCATTCAACAGCCCTTGAATCACTTGGTTTTGCCAGAAGTATACATTAAGATTTGTTTGATAAGAATGACGCAGACATCCAAACATTCCAGGATGAAAACCATTGCCTGCATAGATCGTACCTGACTGACCACCACACAAGCTCAAAGAAAACAGCCTTCCTTATGATTTGCAGGGTTGTCCAGCAGAGACTCAGAGTCATGCAAGACACCTGCCTGTGTGCAAAGGCTGAGAGGATTCGGTCCTATGCTGTCAGTAATACCAATTGTTCCTGTGATGCATTTAAGCAGGTCTATGGTCCACAAGGTCTGCTCAGGAAGCTCACCTCTTCCAAATGCAGATGGAATAACAGCCCTCACAGAGAAGGACAAAATACTTGCAAGGTGGACTGAACACTTCAGTGCAGTCCTCATCTCAAGACTCATTCCAGAACAACAACAGTGGGATTAGCTTCATGTACTGTTTTCATTTTGGGCTATTCAATCTGCAGGTACAACCCAAAACCAAACTGGAGGAAGTCAATGTTTGAGAACTTTTGTTTGCTGATGACTGTGCTCTGGTTGCTGGCTCAAATGAAATACTACAGGCCTGTATGGACTGTTTCTCCTCAGCCTAAACTTCAGCCAGACAATCAGCACAAAGAAGACTGACGTCCTGTGCCAACCTGCTCCTGGGAAACCCTACACCGAGCCTACAATCTCTGTGAACAACGTAAAGCTTACAGCTGTTGACAGATTTACTTACCTGGAAAATACTCTGTTTCACACTGTGCAGAAAATTGGAAATTGAACCACGCCCACCTGAGCTGTCTAACGAAACTGCAGTGCAATCCTCATGTCAAGATTCATTCACAACAATACTGGGATTAGCTTCATCTACCAAGTGGCAGGACAGAGTCCCTGACACTGAAATCCTCAGCAAAGTCAGTGTTCCCAGAATGCCCACCCTGCTTGTGAAGGCACAGCTCAGATGGACTGGCAATGTGACCATGATGCCCTGTGCAAGATTGACAAAACAGGTTTTCTTTGGCAAGTGGAAAAATTGCAAATGCGTGGAAGGTGGCACCAAAATGTGCTACAAGGATACCATGAAAGCCTTCTTGAAGAGCTTTGGGTTTGACCTGAAAAGCTGGAAACCCTTAGCTCAGGACTGACCTACCTGGAGAAGAAAAGTCCAAGTCCTGCCAAGAAAGGACGTGTGCCACAGAGAATCCCAGGCTCAGATTGGTCTGTCGATCCATCTGCGTACTCACCAAAACCCAACATAATGAGACATGCTATGGTCATCATCAGCTGTGAGGGATGAATAAGAGAAGAAGATTCATAAAGCCAGTGCTCAGTAATATTGACTGAGTGTGCTTTTATCCTATTCAGTGAATTAATGCAAGCTATAAATCAATGATACAAATTTGTATGTGCTGATTTTTTTATTCTACCATCACGGAGAAACCAAACAACAGAATGGAGCAGAGAGTAGAAAGATGAATGACATCAAAACATGTATTCTGAGTACTTTAAGTGCTGACTGACGACTTTGGTTTTGAGGTTCAGTTGCTGTACATTACATCACCCAATGAATGTAAGCTAAGCTATTATGTACACTCACCAGTGTGACAGCTTGACGACCGCTTTTATGTTAACTAGTGAGCCAAGCAGCCATGGGTGTGTCTGATGGATACAGGGTACGATTTAATGTCCAGTTTAAAGAATCCTAGAGTGACCTGTAGTAAATCCAAAACAAAGTCATGAAGCATGCAACCATTTACATTTGTGGTAACGTTGTTTTTCACATTGGAGACCTGCTCTAGTGTATCATTTCATTTGAAAATGAAATAAAGATAAAACACACCCTAACCCAATAAAGAGCAGAAATTGAGACACTCAAAGGGGATTTTCACAATAGTGCACTTGTGAAGTGATCTGTCACACACACACACACACACACACACAAATGTTTCAGAGTGCTAATTTTAAACTCAAAATGAAAATCAAAATGATTTCTATTTGGACAGAAAACTCATACCTAGCACCTCTTTCACCCTTTCCCCTCCATGGACTCCCACCCCTTTCCCCCCTAACCTCCCTGTACCCTTCGACTCCCATTTTCCCAGTCTCTGCCTCACAACCTTTCCCATGCTGCACCCCAAGATTCTGCAAAGATTGCCACCACATGTTTCTGAGCAGGATCCTAGAACATGCCTCTGGCTGACATACATGCAGGGCCTCTTTTGGGCTTAGTAATTCTGGCAACGCCCATTGCTTAATGCTTTACCTTTACATCAACATGGCATCACTCCCACCTCACCATGGGATCTCTGCTTTCTATCACTCCTCTAATCTATCCATCCATCCTCCTCCTTTTCCCCATGCCATCTACAGCCAGTCACTGCAGCATATTTCAGTGATGTCTCCACCTTTTCCTGAAGCATCAACCTCATCTTCCCCTCTTCTCTCTACTTCCTTCATCTCAGCTCATCCCCACACATCATTCAAAATGTGTTTCTAATTCTTAAAAGTTGACCCTTTTGTCTTTTCCCTGCCCTCCTCTGGTAGGCTACTACTCTTGGGCAGCATCAAGCCAATGGAAAATGCTCGTTCTTGTACAGTATGTGGCGAGAAAACAATCCTATGACAGGCTAGAGTTACAGGAAGGCAAGAAATAAGGCCCAAGGGTGCATGGATGTGAAAAAAAGGAGTGTGTGTGTGTGTGTGTGTGTGTGTGTGTGTGTGTGTGTGTGTGTGTGTGTGTGTGAGAGAGAGTGCATTGTTGGGGTATTGGGGGAAGAGGGGGGCAAAAACAGTACGGCTCACCTTACATCTGGAAGTCAAATGCATTTATAGCTTGTGCAAGAAATACACATCTAACACAGAGAGGAGGCATTTTACAACCAACCACAAATAGTCAGATTCAGCCAAGAAGCTCAGAGTGATGTTGGAAAGCCGAAAAGAAGCAAATCAGATAACAGAGTTTTGTTTTTGGGAAGGATAATGTATTGAGCCATTGAAAAGGCCTCTATTACCCCCTGCAGTCGTGCTTGCCCTCTTCTCCTCCCTCTCGACCCCCTAGAGGCACCCGACTAGATACTGAACATCAGGAAGCAATATCCTCTCTCCATGGCACATTTCAGCAGCGTCAGAAGCACAGGCATGGTTTGTTCGATCGATTTCAACAGCTCCTCCTGATGTGTATGAGTCGATGCTTATTAAAGAAAAGCACATGGAGACATCTGACTGATAGATGGTGAGCAGTAATTCAACAGAGGATTAGTCAATGATAAATGTGTGATTGCTGCACGTTCCCTAGTTCATACATCTTGTGCTATTTGGCAAAAATGTGTTGCTATTCGTTGGTTTGTATGTGTGTGTGTGTGTGTGTGTGTGTGTGTGTGTGTGTGTGCGCACGCATGCGTACATATTGTTTCAGATTCTGGTTTGAATTAAAGACTTCCCAACACAATTGAAACAATATATAGCTCCAAGCCAAGAGTGTTTAAACACGTCCTTTAAACACACACACACACACACACACACACACACACACACACACACATACACACTAGTTTTATATTTTACAGCTGATTGTAGTTACCTCTTACTTGTGTGCCCAAAAAGAACAAAGATAAAAAGTTGAACAAGAGGAGCTCTTTCAGCAACAGACTGAGTCTAACTTTTTCCTTCTATAACCAATCAAGCACTCCAGCTTTTTCCATCATCCTACTTCAAACTCCACACCACCATGCCAAAGAACTGCTGCTAATAAACTTGTGAAACTGAAGGTCATTTTCACCATGCTGTTCACTCCCAGTCCAATAATACTTACTAATGAGGGCTGTCCCTCGCTGAGATCACACACATATTCACAGAGTTTGCAGCGAAGCCTTTTCCACACATCAGTTGCAAACTGGAGAACCGAGATGAAATATTCTGCTGAGATGAAACCAACAGTTTTATGCAGCTAGTATTATGTACACTGAAAGTTAAAACATAAATAACAATTTACAAGACCAGGAAATCCTACAGAAAACAGTAATACAAAACCAGGACTGACTTTCAGATGATTAGGAAATTTAGCAAACATAATCTACCATACAGAATCATTTTCATGGCAATTGCTCTGACAGTACAAGTGTCCAGTACAGTTTGAGCTAAAAATGATCATTAAATGATGATAATTTTGCATGTGTAAAGATGATATCACATCACATATTTTATGTATATATTTTATGGCCTTGATTTCGAAGGATTACAGATTGTGATGACCTCTGGTGTGAGAGTTTTGAGCGCTTGCATGGATGCCTATGGATACTTTTTTAAAATCTTTCAATAAACTTTGAATTGTCTGTGGAAATACTCGTCATGGAATATCAACAAAGCTATTTCAAATTTTAAGAACTGAGTCCACTGAAACACAAAGTGGACAGGACTTTTCAATAACTTCAAAATGTCAGGCTTGGTTCTGGTTGTTTTTGTTGCCTTCTCACGGAGTGACGCTGAAATTGATACCTAAAGCCACAAGAAAACCAAGTTACAAAACGTACAAAAGGATCCAGCTGGCACATCATTTGCCTGCAAGGTTGACAGACAGAGGAATTTGAGTATAGGCCTAACTGAGCAAAATGTGTTGACTGCACTTAATCTCACATTTCAACCTTGTTTTTTGCTTTTCTCGTGTTAAATTAATGGACACTACCAGGGAACCATTTATAGTAAAGTCAGTACATATAGCTGACATGATACCATTTTATACATCAGTTTTTTTTTGTTTTTTTTTTTTAAATCTGTAACCACTCTAGCATATTTTCATGGTTATTTCATCCAAACAAATGCATTTCCTCTGACTCATTGTAAGGTGAAGGCCTTAGCAGTTCCAGCTGTTGGTGCCAGTTGTCTTATTGCCATAAAATGTGTGGCATATTTACCAGAAGACACACTCAATTCTCTGTGGGTTTATTTTCAAATTTTCAGAGTTGAGTTCACTGCAATGCTTTTGGTGAGAAAAATCGGTGACACTTTAACACACAGTAACACAGTAACACACTTTTTTTTTTTGTAATTAATATATACGAGTCATTCTAAAAATCAGGCCCCTTGAAAATGAGGCCACGGTGAGCAAGAGGCCGTTAGCAAATTGTCACCTGCCTCTCTGCAGTGCTGCAACTGTAAACCTGGAGAAACTAACGGTGACATAGGCATGCAAAGTTAGATCTGTGTTTAATCTGTGTATTGTCTACGGTGACAGCCTGGTTTACAGTTTATGGTTGAAAAACAAAGAGATATATTGCCGCTCTGCTCTCTCTCTTCCCTCCCTTTGGACATTGCCAGGAACACTGTAAGAGGGGGTTCAGGCTCAGTAATCATATTAACCTTACAGATTTACAGAAAAGCCTGCAATACATTAATCACTAGGTTGGGCACGTAATCTGTGTGGACCGTGTCAGTAACGCACAGGCAGAGTAGGAGTGGTGCTGGTCTGAGATATCATCCAGTGGATCAAACAGAAAGCCCATCTACCTATCACCAATTTGTCAAACTGTGCATCAGTATCAGCTACACATCACTGTTAACTTTAATCAACCACTCACACACGTACCACTTCATGCCGCTCATTTCACTCCTCTCCCGATCCACTCCATCACCTGCAGACTGTCACTTCAAGCCCGTCCATTAGCGCTCTCCGCTATCAGCTGCATGTCTTGGGGCTGACCACACCATTTCACCCCCATAAACCTGAGAGATTAGTCGGGTGATTATGACAGCCAGCTATCATCACCTCTGTTTATTCAATCTCTGTCAGTCTGCCTGTGCGTTCCTCTCCAGCTCTCTTTCACCTCCCTCTGTCTCTCTCAGGACTCGATCTTTGACTCCTTTAGGGAGGTCTGGACTTCCAGGAAACCCCCTCTGGACCCACTGAAAGACACCACAAAAACATGGCAGGACAGGTCTCGCTCTCTCTGTCACACACACTCTCTCTCACACACAGATACCAGTACACACATATGCAAGCTATTCCTCCCAGAGGGTTCAGGATGTTTTGACTGAACAAACACTAGCTTGTTTATCCTCTGAGATGGTGGTCAGCAGTCAAAGATTTTTTTTCTGTGTGTGAGTTTTTTCCTGTAAATTGATTTGAAGAGAACCATAAGTGTCGCACCACTGCAGACACTAGAAACCCTCTTAAGTTCTGGAGTCGAGAGGCTTGGGAATCTGTCTTTTTTATGCCTAATGACTCCCAAAGCAGTGGGCTGAGGACCCTTGTCCAAATTACCTAACACCTTTTGCAGCTTTGCATGACTCATGGCTTGGACGACCATACCAGGTGCTGTCCAAATGGTCTACACTATTCTGGGCTGTAGAGACATTGTCCAAATAGTTAAGGAGCCTGAGGCCTCCCAGATCCAGAGCCCGATCAGGCCAGGGACAAAGAGAAAACAACCAGCATCTGCCTCGGAAATGATCCTCAAAGTGAAAAGTGAAGAAAGAGGGGAAGGGAGGGAGGAATCTGCAATGGGAAATTCTGCAGAAAATTCGCACTGAAACAAACAAGAGACAAGTGATGAGAGTAATCTGGTTTGTAGAGGAATCCTGCTGAGCAATAGCAAAATCAACAACATTTAGTAATCACAGGATTTCATGCATCATGCATTTGCGTGGTGCCACGCAAGTGCATGATGCATGCATGCACCCCCGCACAAAACACATACACACACACACACACACACACTGATAGAAATGGGAAAAAGCATATACTCAGACACACTGAAATCGTGCAACAGTAAATCAGCTGGAATGTGGCTAGAAAACTCTGAGTCATATTGATTGGACCCAGAACATCAGACCGAGAGAGAGAGAGCGCTGTAAAAAATACCTAGATGTTTTGTCTCATATTCAGTCTTAAAATCTAACTTTTCCTAAAACAAGTGGGGAAAAAATTCCAGTGGGATAATATAATCCTTTTCATTTCCAGTGGCAATCCAATTTTTTTTTTTCTTGAATGAAGTGTCATTTTCATGATACTAGTGGGCTGATGTGCTATAGTCTGCCTTGTTTCAACATATTTATACTTGTTCCCAGAAAAAAAACAAAAAAACAAAAAACATTTAATTAATCTAAGACTTATTCCACTGGTGGATTGTTTTCACATGCAAAATAAGATTTTAAGATTTTAAGAGAAATGACTTGTTGAAGAAGACATTTTTCGCAGTAGGAGACTCTTGCATATTTCCCTCAGTCGGGTTCAGTTCCCGGTAGTAAACAGGGGGCTGTGCCCACAAATCAGCTCCAGTCCACTCCCACACTGACCTCCCCTGTCTAGCTCTCAGTCAGGACAATGGATGTGTTAACAGCACAACAGAGTTTCCACAGCTTGTCTGTGTCTTCAGCCAATTCTCTTACTTCAGACAAAGTTAGTACAGTTGTAGCTCAGACCTCCGTGTCTGCAAGGCACACACTGTACAATGAAGTGTAGCAGACAGTCAGCAGGTAAGTGCTGAGTGAAATACAACAGGTGACCATGGTGTGACCCACTGCACTAACACTCTCTCAGTAAGCCTGAGACAGTCAGACATCATAAAACCGCCCCTCCGTCCCTGTGTCTGTCTGTCTGAGAAAAACGGAAAATGTTTTATCTTCAGCTTTGGCAAGCCTTGAGGACACCTGCCTCAGTGGTGATGAATGTCATTTCCCTGACTTCACTGTTTTGAACATGCTAAATCTTTCTTTCCCCTCTCACTTACTGACACTTTCCTAGTTTCACAAGCTGAGTTCACAAGCTGATCCAGAAGCCTGTCTGGCGCAGTGTTGGTGCGAGAGAAATGAGAACTCATCTGTGTGTGCGCAAGGAGAGATCAACAGTACCTTAAATCTCGTAAGACAAATGTATATCCAGTGTTTTACTATGTACTTGTAACGCCCCTCTCAAACTCCCACCAACACAAATCTCTCCTCCATGCAAAACATCTTCATTTTAGGAAGTCTCATATTCAGCCTTAAAGACTTGTTTTTCTTATATTAAAGACAAAAATCTGACAGTGAGTTGAGGTAATCCCACTTTTTTCCAGTGTTAATAATCTTGTTTCAGGATTTTTACTAGGAGCAAACATAATTATGTTGAAACAAGGCAGAATATTAAGGCAGATCAGAATTTGAAGAAAATGACATCAGATTCAAAAAAATTCTGGAAATTTCAAAAGTTGATCAGCTTTGGAAACAAGTGGGAGTATCTCATCCTATCATCAGATTTTTAGAAAAATGAGATTTTAAGACTGTGTTAGACTAAATTTCTTGTTAAGATGGCCTTAGATGTTTTGCAGTGCTTTCTAATCTCTTTTGTCCAGACAGAGAATGTCGGATGGAAATATAAATAATAATAGAGACCTTATATTCTCACACACAAACACACACTGAGCTGAATCCCAAATCAATCGACATGGCACACACTTGTCTTGGTGGTGTGGGTTCATTTGACTTGGCCACCACTTGGCCCGGAAAGGAGAAGGGTGACGTGAAAAGGAAGCTGTCGGCCATCAAGGAAGAAAGAAGAGGAAGAGGATGTTGCCAACGACGCCAGTCAGTCACCTGGCACAGTCATCAAACTAGCTCACAGTGCCAAGAACCGTACGCCGGCTTTCATTGGTCGTCTCAGCTCCCCATGTCCCCTTGTCTATATATAACCCACTCTATGAGTCTATTGTTCCTGGAAGGACCTTCCCAGGCCCCCCACCAACAAGAAGGGAAGACCACACTTTCACCTCATTGACTGAACGTGTGTTTGTGCACTGGAAGCGACAGTGTGTCTGCTCGGCAGGTGGGAGCCTGGAAGTGTGTCTAAGCGATGACTGAGTTTTTGATGGGAAGGATTTAAGAGGATGTCTGGGAGCGGAATAAGGGGACAGAGTGGCCAGTCACATCACCTCAGTCTGCTTGACAGCATACTTCCAGAAGGACTCAGACAGTGTGTCAGCCTGGGTGATATTACAGACCGCTGTTTACAGGACAAACGATAGCTGTCATAACATAGCAGGCTATCCAGGACCTCTTAGCCCTCTTACTGCAAACATCTCCCTCCACTCCCTCCCTTGTTCTACTTGTACATTTTGCAATGTATACAGCTTTATTGCATTGCCTGCCGTTCTTAAATGAGGAGTGCTGACTTTGTTTTCCCATTACCTCTGATGGAAGGTCTGGAAAAACACAATCAGTGCTCCGTAGGAAGAGCAGACTGGAAAATTGGAAGGGATGTAGAGTAGCTCCCACTGAATGATATATAAGTTTGTCTTCCTCTTGACTAGCTAATTGGCTTTCTTTATCCTTTATCTATGTACCATCAATAGCTCGTAAATGTACATAGCAGGGCTTGTTGGGGAATTCACAGCACAAATGAGTTTTTGTAATTCTAATGAGATCCACTAGATGGGGTTGTATGGTCCCTTGGTTTTGGTGCCAGGTGCTCAATAATGTTTTATTTTTTCACCACAGACCTAATATCCCATCAGCCAGGCTTAACTTACAATAACAACAACAGGCGGGCTACTACAACGTATAGACAGTGTGATATACCTGCTCTTGTTTATTCTTCGCAGGACATGCACTGGCAATATCTGACTGCTGTAAATCGCATTCTCTCTGAAGCTGGAAGTGTTTTGTGGTGTATCTGACAACATTATGAGGAATCTAAATTACTGCCACATTTATCACAACCGCCCCCATCTCCTCTCTCTCTGTGTGTGAAGCGAGTGAGTGTGTGAGCTCTGAGCACTGTGACTGAACCCAGCCTCATAAGTCAGCTTTGATTTGCTCAGATCTACTAATGCTGTTGTTGATGTTGTTTTGCATTTGGACGGAGCCCCAGTAAAACCAGAGTCAGAGGTCTAAGAGGCTCTTAAACACCCTTAAGAGCTCCAGTCTGTCTCCTCTTGACTCCTCACGGCATGCGGAGGGAGGCCGGGCCGAGGCTCGCTTCGGGCTGTGGTGCTCATGGGAACCAGAGTCCTGCCAGCAACTGTGAGATGTTTCACTGTCAAAGAAAGAAGTGAAAGCGTGTTTGTGCTTATATAATCTCAGTATATATATATGTGTGTGTGTGTGTGTGTGTGTGCCTGTGTCTGTGTGAGCATGCATGTAAGTGTGGTTGTGCATATATATGAGTCAGAGAGTGTATGATTCAGTGTGTATGAGTGTGTCACTGCATGGCTTGGTGCACAATGTGTGCTCTTGCGTGTAAGCAGGCGTATGGATCTGAGTTTATTGAGTTAATACCATGCGGTTCCTCTTCTCCATCAATCAGGGTTTTTTTATATTGACAGTTTTGGATTCACAGGCCTCAAACTGGGGATCCTAACCCATCTCCAACGCACTGCTCAGTGATGACTTTAATCTGCGTCCATCCCTCAAACCCCCCTCCCCTCACGGCTTGGGCTTCACTGTGGGCCCATAAACCATGGTGTACTCTAAATGTATAGTGATGTCATGAGAATAGTTACATCAAATGAGTCAAATGAGGCAAGTGTTAAGAGTCTCTCTGGCACAGTGAAAAAAGAAGCACAGACTAGAGTGTCTTCATTTTATACCACTTTAAAAGGTAAATTATAGCTCAGCTGAGACCATGATTTCAATGATGCAATGTAAAAGGTGCATGTGCAGCCTATTTATGATATATGTGCATTTGACGGATTGGGCGTATTTGTCCCTGAGAGGCAAAAGCCCCCGCCAGCAGAAATTCCTTCCCTGTTTAGTAACATGGTGCAGTCGCAGGCGCATCTGTTGATGTTTGTTTGAGAAATCAACTGTTCAAATAGCAAGGTGGACCGAGAAAGTGTGTGAGAGGTTTGACAGGCCATTGTTAAAAAAAAAAAAAAATCTGCACGTCTTGGTTCACAGTCAAGGGCCGTGTTGAGGAAATATGAACGTGTGCCGCATGTTGTGCCTGTGTAGTGAGATTTATGTGAAGTATGTGCGAGGTGAGCAGAGTGTTTTATATCTGAATGATCTGAGTGAATGAATGGTGGTTACAAGCAGCACTTGAGCTAAATATGCCGTACATGTGAAATCTGAAAAAAGTTCCTCATCACTGAAATGATAGCCCAGGATTATCTTTGTCCTGTGCTGAAGAAATGTAAAAGAAAATTGAACTGACAAACTTTGAATTAAAGAGGCCTAAATTTTGTTTTTTGTTGTGTGCATCATGTCTTTTCTTCTGCTGTTTTCTGAAAGCCGAAATAAACTATTATAATAGAGGAACAACCAGGGGACAAATTTCTGGAATCAGTTACGCTGTTTTCAATTAAAGGAATTTGGGGCGAATAGATACAGATTGCCGTTGTTTTTTGGCATGAAATAGTTCCCAGTGAAGCTCTTTGCCCCTTAGGGCTGTGGGTTGTGTATCTGTGTCATGTTTTTTTGGAAAGAGCTGTTGCTGTTGAGTGTTTCACATGTAAATTTTTCCCAGACAAATACCAATCCAACTCCACTGTATTGGGTTGCAGGGAGACAGGGAGGATAGCTGCACACTGGAAACCTCACCAAATCACACCGAAACTATCTGGAAAAATTTCACTCGGGGTAAGTGGGAAAAGATCCTTGATTTTTTTTTTTTATTATTATTATTTTTGGTTAACTGCTTAAGAAAATACTGTAGTGTAATCTTCCTGTGATAAAGTGACAAACAATAGTTGGGAAATGTAACAATCATGTGCAGTCATTGCAGCTATCACGAACATGTCCAGTATGTCGTCTGGAAGAGTGGCGTTCTAAATTTACCATGTTTCAATGAGCGATGACTCACCGGGGGATTCATATCCTGTCTGATGACACTTCATGAATGTCATACATGAGTGGTGAAGGTTGCCCCACTCTTGGTTTGAGGGATGATCAGACTTCCAGGGTTACACTTATATTTATATTCAAACCATATTTCATCTATAACCATAACAGACATTCTCCGATGGACAAATATAACACACGTGTGCCTCATTTCCTAGAACACAGGAAACAGGAAGACAGAGACAGGAAGAAAGCGTGATGGCTTCACTTCTGCTAAGAGAGCTCTTCCAGTCCAAGAGCTAAAAGTGTGTGTCTGGACGCTTCAAGTGGATCCAAAAATGTGCGGGCCTTCATACGTGGATCCAAGTGTTTCTCTTTCTCTTTTCATTTCTCTATCCGTCAGAGGAAACGCTGCGGTTCGACAACCACATTCCATGCCCCAAATCGATTCTGCGAGCATAGCTTCGCCTGTATACCCCGGCTAATCCAATTGTTCCATAACTACCCAATGTTTTTCTGCAGGATTAGATTTCGGATTAAATGGGCAAAAAGGAAACATTTAATATGCACTCCACCCCCTCAGGAGGAGATTATCACCGCTCCAGCACAATTCCTTCATCGTTCCCGATCCACCCACACACCTTCACAGCCCCAACTCCATAGCCGTGGCATTCGGTCGCCTCCCCTCATCCACTTGGATTTTACTCATTCACTTTGTCGATTTTGTCATTTAGCTCAAATAAAATCCTTTATTTATTTTATCGTTTTGAGCATGCTTGATTTTATACTGGAACTCTTCTCTCCTCTCCTCTCCTCTTCTCTTCTCTTCTCTTCTCTTCTCTTCTCTTCTCTTCTCTTCTCTTCTCTTCTCTTCTCTTCTCTTCTCTTCTCTTCTCTTCTCTTCTCTTCTCTTCTCTTCTCTTCTCCTCTCTTCTCTAAGTGTATCTAATTTCCTCCCCTCTTCCATTACTGTGAAATGAACCCACACTCCAAAGCATTACCTGCTTTGAAGAATTGTTAGTTCAGGTCAATGAGTCTCTCTCTCTCTCTCTCTCTCTCTCTCTCTCTCTCTCTCTCTCTTTTCCGGTGGAAATGGGATCATTTAGTAAGAGTGCAGATAAGCTGAGCGGAGGTGGCGAGTGACGGTTTTGTGCGTGTAGGGTTTGACGCACAGAGAGCTCCCTTCCTGATGGCGCCCCTACAACCACGGAGAGGTGGGGTCGTAGGTCGGACTGAGCCAATATTTTCATTTATCCGCCTTGTCTATCTGTTGGTCCGTCTGCGTTGTCTCTGTCTCTCCCTCTCTGATAACTTCTCATCTCTGAGGTCACAGCAAAATGAGATTCTTAATGAAATGCGCAGGTGTCAGGCCAGCCGCTATAACTTACTTTCTCGGTCGTTCCCTCTCGCTCTTTTGATCTCTGATGGATACTCTCTGCAGGGAGGATAACATTATCACAGCACCTTTATCTGCCCTCTTCACTCCCTGAACTTATCCCTCCTCATCACTCCTCTCACCTCTCTTGCACCCGTCCCTCCCTGCTCTGCGAGATTTCCGGGAAGTGTATATGAAATACCAGAGACAATTTTCCACTCCGACTTAGGAGTAATGTATCCATAAATCATAATAATTGGAGTGGAATTTTCCATCTCGCTCAGAGAGGTGTGACTTTGTGGTCGTGGGCGTGAACCAGTAGGAGGAGGTGAACTTTGACCTCTCGCACAGTTCACCTCTCCCAGCTGATTAGAAAGATAACAAAGGGGTGTACTGACAACATAATAGGATAGCACAAATTCAGGAGATTTTTTAGAAAGTGATGGCCTAAATACCATCATGCGTTCTCCAGTTCTCTCCAGAACATTGAAAAGATGCATTTTTCTTAGCAGCTTCGTATGGTCAAGTTTTGATGCTGACATTGAGAGGTGAATTACACTTGCCAGCCCATTAATCCAACCTCTGAATCCATTGAAATTTTCTATGTTATGCAACAGGACCCAGGGAGAGAGAGCTGGAAGGTTCTGGCACGGAAGTACATGATGAAACTCTCATTTTTCCCTTTAAACAGCTGGCTTGCTCAGTGTGTGATATGAATATGTCCATGTGTGTGTGTGTGTGTGTGTGTGTGTGTGTGTGTGTGTGTGTGATGCCTTACCTCATATGTGTATCAGTGATGTCATTCTCAAAGGGATGCGTCTAGTTACCCCAGTGCGGTGTGCTGATAAGGAACTCTGCCAAATGAAACTCCCCCATGCACACACACACACACACACACGCACACACACACACACACACACACACACACACACACACACACACACACACACACACAGATATGCGCGTGCAGAGCTGTAGATGCAGCAGTATTTACAGCCTCTGGATGGTTTCCCTGTGACCAGAAACCACATAGCTAAATAGTTATTATTTGACATATGTCTGGCTGTGATGCAGACATCATATATCTCCCCATGAACAGAGCATCACAGCTCTCAGAAGGCATTCATCATCACACACACACACACACGAACAGTCATGTTTCCATCACTTCAGAGGACATAACATAGACACTCATTTTTTGGAGACTTATCCTAACCCTGACCATAACCACTACTTGCCTAACGCTAACCACTACCAGGGGTAATCAACCATGTGCTGTGGGAGGGTTGAGGTCACTGATTAGTTCCTCTTCTCTGCCTGAAGGTGAGGTAATCAGTGAAATAACCTGGTGAAGCTTTTGGTTGGAATGAAAAAACCTGCAGACTCTCAGCCCTCCATGGCACGTGGTTGCCAACGCCTAACCTTAACATATCCCAAAACTTTCCTTAACTTTAAACCACATCTTCACCCTAAATTGAATGATTTTCATTAAGGGGACTTGTTTTTTTTTCCCGGTAAGGGATGCAAGTCTCCACAACATGACACACACACACATAAACACATGTACACAAATATACATACAGTATGAGCACATAAACACATGTACAATAATGAACACATTTGTACACACACAAACACATACATACACAGATGTTTACCCATGTGCACACGTTCATGTGTTGACCTCTGCACAGGATGTATTGGTTGGTGATACTCATGTATCACCAACCAAGGCAAACATTATTCATATCGCACATTTTGTACAACAAAGTGCAATTCAATGTGTTTTACAGTGAAAGACAGTAAAACACATTAACAGCTTCTTGTCTATACCTGTAAACTGGATCATATTTTAGCATAAGAATGGCCTTATCTATATCTGTATGGACTGTAATGCAGTAAAGGACAACATGCTATACTTATGCAGTTCTCTTGTAGTACAGCAGAGATCAGACTCTGTACCTATACCAATTACAAATTCACGATTCAATATTTTATTGCCACGGCAACCCGACTGATTGGTATTGTCCTAGTGGGCTCACTAATGTGACAATCAATAAAGACATAAAGACAATAAATAAAATTAAACCACTCACTCATAAGCTCATAATACATTGTAAAATATTAGATAAAGAGTTAAAAATAAATGAAAAGGAAGAACTTAAAGTGAAAAAATCAGGTTTGAGGAGTATTGAGGTCCATCTAGTTCTTCGTTGTTCTTCAGTTTCAATGTACCAAGCTCTTTCATCTCTTAGTTGCACTGTATGTGTGTATGCGTGTGCCCATTCGGATGTCAGCCTCATTCTTCCTCCACTGCTGCTATCCACCCGTCTGTATCAAGCTTGTCTCTCCTGATCCCCCTCTCTCCTTCCTTCTTCTATCTCCCCCTTGTTCTATTCACACAGGAATGTGTGATATGTGGATCGGCAGACGGGGTGTAATATTCCTGCTGAGCTCAAGAGAAAAGGCCAGACGAGAGAGAGAGAAAGGGTGAAAAACAACCCTGTCACCTCCATTCATGTGCCCATCCATCTATATCACCTCTCTCTTCCACCCCCATGGCCCTCACACACCTAACCTACTTTTACGTTCTTTTCATTTCCATGCCAAAAGATTGCCTTGCATGCAATCAGACAGGGATCCTGAACCATGTGTGCTGATCTCATTCTCGGAAAGCGAATGGACGAGGAAAAAGTGACCAAAACTGAAAATTCTGCTTTTATGACTGTTGCACAAATAACTTCCAGTAACTCTGAATAATTCCTCCAGGGGTGCTGCGAATGCGTTTTATTGCATAAACACCACCACAGTTCACAATTGGGAAATTATCTGTAGTTCTGACTTACAGTAGGATAATTAGAAAAGGAGATGGAGGGAAAGAGGGGTGAGACGGGGAGGGAGAGAGAAAGAAATGAGGAGGAGAGCATGTGAATTGCATAATGATCTGACACTGAGATAAATGATGATAATAACCCAAAAGAAACTGTTTTGTTAATCCTTGCGGGGCTCTTAATCAGTGAGGAGTGGATGAACCCGAGAGACAAAGAGACAGAGAGAGAGGGAGAGACAGAGAGAGTGTGCGAGGGAGAGAGGCAGATGCAAGAGGTAAAGCAGTACTGTTCAGCAAGTGGATCTGGACTTACCATGTAGGCCTTGCAGTCCCAGACAGAGAGAGGAAAGACAGAAACAGGGGTAGAGAGTGAGAGAGGGGGTGGGGGAAGGAGAGGGGAGAGTGCAGCACAAAGAGAAAATAACTGCAGAGTTTGGCAGCAGATTAAGAAGAGGGCAGGACAAGGAGGTGCAAAGCAACAAATGAGACCAAGAATCGAGGAGGAGAAACAATGGCCTCACGCTAGCAGGCTGAATGGCACAGCGTGTGCTTTTGATGAATTATCACTCACCTTTAGCGTACACCTCACATATTTTAGCCGTACATGGACAGAAATTAGTGCAATGGTGTGTGTTTATGTGTGTGTGTGCGCGCACACGCAGACGGCTGTCCCAGTGGGAGTAACTGACCTGTCTTCAATTTTCTTCTTTTGCGAGGTGAAGTCGCAGTTTGGTTGTCTTTGCACAGAAGTCCCATCCAAGAAAAACACACAGTGAGGCCCCACGCCATGATTACATGCTTATTCATTTACGCAGCCAGTTATGGAGAGGCTCCTCTAAACATACACAGGTTAGAGGACTGCAGGAGAACAGAGGGCAGCCCTTTATCCATGACCTCTGACACCCCTGAGGTGAGAGGTCCCACAGATAGAGGGGTAGAGCGAAAGCTCAGTATCTCTGGATAATGAATGGCTCGTGTTAACAAAACAAGCCCAGCTGACCAACCCATCCCACATAGTTATCATATCTCTGAGTCACTCCTTATCTGTAACCGCAAACCAGCAGAAATAGTTTAGACATAAATGTATGATTCATTATAGACGGATCTGTGGTTTACTCTCAGTCTGAATCAGAAACACATTTCAACAAACCAAACTCGCAGTGTGGCCTCAGCACGTTCTTCAAGGTTTCTTCCCATCCAGAGCACAATAATCAGACACTGTCAACAGGATAAAAAGATGCTCACAAGACCAGGAGTGGCACCTCCAAACTCCACACATCACCGAGCTCTCGTGTCTCCAGCAAAGCCAGGAAACATACCGGTAGGTGGAAATCCAAGATGGAAGGATAAACGGGCTAAAACAGACTTGGCAGATGGTGTTAATACCTGCCTGCTTTTTTAAAACTGTGGCCATCTAAAGCTGAGGGAAAATGATAGCTCTGTGCTTGTGTTACACATTAACGCAAATGGCTATAGCACACCATGGTATAGCAGTTCAGGCCACTGGGCTCTGAGTGATTTCACAGAGCTTCAGTGGCGGTGTGATCCTGGTCAGGTCAGAGGCCCTTCACCACAACACTGCACACCTGAAATATTTCATGTGGCTATAAGGGGATTCTGGCTTCTGTGCGCATGCTGTGTGTTCAGTTGTTCTGAAAAAATACTACACACACACACACACACACACACACACACACACACAACTATACAGTGTATATATATATATATATATATATATATATTCAGTGGGTCAAAATGGGTAGTTCAAAACCATTAAATCACATGTGAGAAACACAACAGCAACAGCTCTTTCCAAAAACAATGACATGGTGACCCAACATAATCCACAAACCTCAAGAGTCTTTTTTGGGGGGGGACAATTTCTAGGCAAAAAAAAAAAAAAAAAAAAAAAAACACACACACACCAGCAAAATGAATCTATCTACCTCTAACTTGTACTTGTACAGTTTGCTGGTGCTCTTCAGCAGGAGATAGTTCCCAGTGGAAGACTGAATGATGTGTGTTATGTTTGTATTGTGTTTTGCTCTTGGAGGAAGACTGAGGAAGAGTAGCGTGTGAATTTTCTGCCTGTCCCGAGGTTTGCTCTCACAGAAATGATAGGGTTTGCTTATGTGAACAAATACACATCCTCAATGTCATTCCAAAGTGTGTGCATGTGTGACAAAGAGTGTGGGTGAGCGTGTAAGTATATGCTGACTGAGGTTTTCTGACACTTTTTTTTTAGTTATAAGCGTGCCCTGGGTTGAGTGAAAAAAACAGTGACCTGCATGAAAAACAAGATTTGAAACTGCATGAAGAGAGAAGACAGGAGGTTTCGCAAGTGAGCTGTATCCAAAACTTAGCAGTCATGCCACTGGAATTCTGCAAAACTCTCTCAAAACATCCCCAGTCAGCTTCACTCCTGCTTGCACCTGCTTTTTTTTTTTTTTTTTTTTTTTTTAATTCAAGCCTCTCAGTATGCACTGTGACCCTCTCCTACACACTGAAGAGGCACATATGACAGCATGGAAAGTAGTTTGCCAGAAAGTGAGCGGGGTGAGTGTGAGCAGCAGACTGTGATGGAGACGGCAGGGGGGTTGAAAACACGGCCTGTGCTCTGTAATTACAGTCGCTCACCTGCTCTGCTCTTTTTTCAAAGGCCTTGCTTCAGACTGGATCATTCTCAGGCCAGACAGTAACTAAAACTGAGAGGCTGACCTTGTGGCTGTGGCTGGGCTTGACCATTATATTTAAAGGTCTGTGAGTGTGTATTCGGTGGAAGTCTGAAGACATGTTTAAGCAATAATACATGAGAGGAAATGCTATCCCTCTTGTGTATTATTGCAATTGTACCATTGTTTTGTGATGAATTTGTTATGGATTTTATGAATAGCTGCTAAGGAAATGATTCCACAAAAGGAAATGTAGTTCTGTCTACATGACTGTTTCTGTGCATCAGCTGCCAGTTTGCCATTACTTTGTAAGACAGTGGAATGATACATAAACAGAAATGCAGTCAGATTACCAATATTGGGAGGTATTTGCACTTATCTCAATGTCTCTAAGCCAATGAAAATGCAAGACTGGAACCCACTGTGGTATAATATTCCTGACCAATAATTATACAGTTCCACCTGTTGCTTTGCCTCAAATGACCTCTTTCCACAGATTTGCTTTGTAACGCTACAAAAAAAATCTTCAGTCTGTTCAGATTTAGTAATCAAATGTAATAAGTTACATTACTCTGATGAAGTACTTAAAATAGTTGCATCACGCATTGTATTTTTAATAGTATAACTAGTATATCTGTAACCTATTACTTTTGAAAAGCAACTTTCCCAACACAGAGATGATTCCCTTAGTTTACCTCCCAGCTCAGGCTGCTTCTTCGTTGAATGACCGGAACAGCAACACGTTGTTCTGACTTGTGCAGTCCCAAGTTCATTTCAGGTTATTTACTTGTCCGTCTGGTCTTCATTTAGATGCACATGCTTTGGCTGGCTCTTTTCATTATAATTTTGTGTTCAAGACGAATCTAGAGTGGCTTTAGGTAAATTGGGAAGCATTTGGATGACTGTGTGTTTCTTGGATCATCGCCCAAAGCCCTCCTCAGCCCCGTGACCTGCATCAGCTCTCTGAGGAGCTCATCTTCTCTTCATCGTTAATACCGACAGACACTTCTCTGAAACAAGAGAGCCCCGTTTCTCTTTCTCCATTCGTCCTCTCTCTCATCTGCACCCTTTAATTGTCTCAGAGCGTGCCTCAGTTGGGTTTCAGCGTTTGGAAAGCATGTCTATGCCAGCTCTAATTTAATACTGAAGAAACCTAAACACTCATAGTATAGGAGCAGTGATGGAAGACTGTGTGAAAATTATAGTGAAGAGTAGATGTAACTGGAAAAAGATGAGTGTGAAACCAAAGAAACATGAAGAATTGAGCTAAAACATGTTTTTCCCACGCTCTGAATCCCTGTAAGAATACAGGAGAAAGGCTCTGGACTGTATCACTCACTCACTCATGCATGCACACACACACACACACACACACACACACATAAGCAGTATAAATGAGCATGTAACACTGTTAGGTTCCAATATGCACTTAAGCAAAACAAGTGATGTTGGTCAGCTGATGCGGTGTAAGTGAGGATAACACATGGCATCATTATGTTTTCCAGAGGAGCAGCAGAGCTCTCGATGACCGTCATGGTCTTGCATGTTGCATGGTGCCTCCCTGCTTTGGTCTGTGAAGGAGTTATCAGAGGGCCTGGATGGATGGACTAGTTTAGTCTATGAGTTGAGTGATTTGGCGCCCTGCTGAGTAGTAGATAAGAAGAAAGGCCTGAGTGTGTGTGTGTGTGTGTCAGGGTGTTCTTGAGTGTATGTCAACACTGGCCTCTTAATGGACGCATTACAAGAACACACAGATGCTGCATTTTGGTGTGCAAATACACACACACACACACACACACACACACACACACACACACACACACACACACACACACACATACAGTTAGGCCCATAAGTATTGGAACAGTGATACAATATTTATAATTTTGTCCTTGTACGCCACTGCAGTGGATTTCAAATAGAGTGACCAAGATGTGATTGAGGTGCAACCTCTCAGCTTTAATTTAAGGAGGTTGAACAAAAATATGCAGCCAGTTTTATACATTGTCACCCCATTTTAAGGGGCTCAAAAGTAATTGGACAAACTATACATGCCATACATAACTAGAATTATAAGAATTATATTCAATATTTGGAGGAAAATCCTTTGCAGTCTATGACTGCCTGAGGTCTGGAGCCCATGGACAGCATCACCAAATTTTGAGTTTCCTCCCTTGAGACGCTCTGCCAAGCCTTTACTGCAGCTGCCTTCAGCTGCTGCTTGTTTGTGGGTCTTTCTGCCTTCAGTTTGGTCTTCAGCAAGTGAAAAGCAGCTGAGCTGGGTTGAGGTCTAGGGACGGACTTGGCCATTGAAGAATATTCCACTTCTTTTCTTTCAGTAACTCTTGGGTTGGTTGCGCAGTGTGTTTTGGGTCATTGTCCATCTGTACTGTGAAGCGCCGTCCTATGAGTTTGGTGGCATTTGGCTGAATCTGAGCAGACAGTACAGCCTTATAAACATCAACCTTATATCATCCTGCTACTTCCATCAGCAGTCACATCATCAATAAACACCAGTGACCCAGTTCCACTGGCAGCCATACTTGCCCATGCCATAACACTGCCTGCACCATGCTGGACAGATGATGTGCTCTGCTTTGGGTCATGAACTGTTCCTTTCATTCTCCACGCTTTTCTCTTCCTGTCATTCTGGTACGAGTTAAGGAGTTAAGTCATTTCATCTGTCCAATGAACCTTGTTCCACAATTGGGCAGGCTTTTTTAAATTAAAGCTTAAAGTCTGCACTTCAGTCATGTCTTGATTACTCCATTTCAAATCCGCTGTGGTGGTGTACAGGGGCAAAATTATAAATATTGTGTCACTGTCCAAATACTTATGGACCTAACTGTAAGCAAACAGTGCCGTAGATTTCCACGGCACAGAGTGTGGAGGAATGGCTCTGACAGCTCCTCCTGCTGTAATGATGCCATAAACAGAAAGATCACCAGACCTAATTAAGAGCAAACCTCAGTGTCTGTCCGCACATTCTCCAGCTGCTCTGTGGCAACACAGTGTTCAGGCAGGAAACACTCACTATACCGAATATGCTCCCAGCAGCGCCAAGTGGTTTCATGTGTCAGCCATAAACGGGCACACAAATGAAGAGTTCATTTTCAAAACGCCATAAATCCATTTTGGAGAGGAAAAACAAAACAAAAAAAAGGTTTTACATCTATGTCAAGAATGAAGTTGTTGTATTGTCATTGTCATTTTCATCATATTATTGCTTTAACAGCCAGGAATGAGGACTACCCATTAACATTGTTTCTTTACATTTTTTTTTAACGATCATTTTTGGGCATTTCTGCTTTTTATTTGATAGTTACAGCTGAGCGAGACAGGAAAGGCGGGGGAGAGAGAAAGGATAATATGGGGTCTTGATAAGTGCTACGTGCTGTACCCAGTGAACTACTGGGATGTCCCTTTTCTTTAAAGTTTGTGTTAGAGTTGAGTTTATTTATTACTATTTCAGTTTTAATAGTAAGATGTCACTATTTTTAAAAACATCATAAGTTCATAAGTGACAGATGGCTTGCTTTGTCTGCCTTCAGGCTTTATGTAAGAATTCAGACACAGTTCTGTAAATTCACACCCACTCGCCTTGAACAAAGGTCTGACATAATTTAAAGAGGAAGGATATTAACAAGCTCGGTCCACTTAGTGCAATCGTCTAATCACCATGGTGCTAGTCAAATGCACTGCCAGATGTGGGTGATAAGCTGGGTCTTTCACAGGGAATGGAAATACTTTTTCATTCGGAAATCCAGTGCGATAAGTTTAAAGCAGAAATGGAAAATACTGGGTCAAAAATGCTAAGTAATGTAAAATATAGTCACAAGTGCCAGTGTCCAAGCACATGCACCAAACACACAGAGATGCCTGAAATATCGCAGTTTCCAAAGTTGCACATTTATTCTCACAGCCACACGTGATCCGATATGTATGTGTAATTTGATTGATGGAGCATTAAATGTCTGGGTTTACGCATGTTCACTGTCAAATGCATTTTTGTGTCTTGGCCAAAAGTTCATGTGCATCAACATTCTTTGGAAATAGCCATGGTCAAAGCAATTGGAGGCAACTGAAATATGCTGTGTACAAAATTTGAAGGAGGCAACTTTCCTAGAGTAATCCAAAAAGTGGTACTGCAAGCTTGGCCTGATGACGGGGTTGAGCACAACCGTATGTGGTCTGACATACTCTGGGCCACAACCCAAACATATGTGTGAAGGTTGGTTACTTTCGCTCTAGTTTGAAACAAATGCAGCACAAAACCTTTAAGAATAATGCAACCCATGTAGACACGCGTGTGTGTGTGTGTGTGTGTGTGTGTGTGTGTAAGTTCATAGCAATATATGTATGTAGGCACTCGAGTGGTTAAAAGCTGTGATTCGGATGCATGTAGTGTTTATTCATGTGGACACGTGTTTTCAGACTGTTCTTCATTATACTTGTAATGGTTATTAGGGACAACATGTGGTGATGGAGCAGCTACAGCAGCAGAACCTCAGATGACACGTTTGGTGCAAGTACTGCTGGGATCAAAATAAGTGAGTGAATGCATGATGGAGTAACACCTGACATATGTGGATGACGTTAACAGGTTTTTTTCTCGTTCAACATTATCTGTTTCTTTCTTTTACATGAGTATTTTGGTAATGTCATAGATTTTTTGGTGTCTGAACCTCTGATAATATATGCAATGCTTTGTTGACCATTGTCACATTCAAATTTGTTTCAACATGCGGACATTGGTGTTTCAATTATTGTTATTTTTAATTTATTAGTTTATTGGTGAAGGAAAAATACAGAGACCATTGACAGTTTCCAAAGCAGTGTCTGAGGTACTGAACACGTGCGTATAGCCAAAGCTAATTTCCAACACCTTACCCTTGATGTGCATTGATGATCCAAGCAATCATCAAAATTACATGTTACAATTTAAAGTCAGTGCTTATAATAATAAAACAGGGATGTCAACCACCCATGACAACACACAAACAAACATAGAGCAGACAATAAACACAAAACATGACAAAACTTAATAAATTTATATCATGAGCTCAAGTAGCCTACACAAGTGATGACAAGTTTGTGTTATGAATACACACCTGGCCACGTTTTAGCCAAAACTTGTGAAAAACATCTTCAGATCATGAATCTGTTTTAAATGGGCAGGTAGACAACTCCAGAGGGTTTTGCTTTTAATTGAAAATTCAGTTTGTGCATTAGAAGTTTTACAGTGTCTAATGCTGCGGTTTACGGTTGTGGCGTTGTAGAGAAGTTTAGTTATGAAAGTGTTGAAAGTGGGTGGAGCTAAATGATGGAGACATTTAAATGTGTGTGTGAGGTTGGAGTAATGAATGAAATTGTCAAAACCGAGAAGATTATGCCTCTTTAAAATATTGCAGTGATGGAATCTCAGTGGTTTCTTGGCCAGAAATTTGAGAGCTTGGTTATAAATCGATGTTAGCGGTTTAATGGCGGAGGCTGATGCCTGGGACCAAGAGGCTGTGCAAAATGAAAGATGAGAGAAAATCATTGAATGCATAAATGTGTGAGCAGTATGAAACTGTAAGCAGCGTCTGTTTTGGCTTAAGGTTTGTAGATTGTCCCTAACAGTTTTTCCTATCTTTTTTTACATGTTTGGCAAACCTTAGCTGTGGGTCTCAAACAGTTCCAAAATACTTAAACCCCTGTACTGTCTGGGTTTCATTCATTAACTTCAAAAGAGTCAGTTATTGAGGAGTCTCTGACTGAAAAACACATAAAGACAGTTTTTTAACATTCACTGTTGGGCAGGAAGTGTCAAGCCAGTTTACCACCTTACCCAAGCTGTCTGTTAATTTAGCAGCAGCAGTAGCCGATGTTTTTGCTACTACGAATAAAACGCCATCGTCTGCATACAGTTGCAGCTCTGTTCCTGTGCAACACTCAGAGATGTCTTTGATATACAGTCTAAACAACAAAGGACCAAGAACTGATTTTTGTGGTTGGCCCATTTTACTTTCACGGGATTTAGATTTAGAACGACAAATGATGTTGACTGTTAACTCCTATTTCTTGGGTAACAATTAAACCATGTTTTTGCTTGAGGGGAGAAATTACTTTTAACTTAATTTAGACAGCACAATGTCTTGACTGAGGTATCAAATGCTTTTTTAGGTCTAGAAGGACTGCACCAACTACATTCTCCCTATCCAAAAAGCTTTTGATAATTTCAACCATGCTTTTGCTTGAGGGGAGAAATTACTTTCAAGTTAATTTAGACAGCAGGATGTCATGACTGAAGTCTCAAATGCTTTTTGAGGTCTTGAAAGACTGCACCAGCTACATTCCCCCTATCCGAAAAGCTTTTGATAGGTTCAAGTTGATAGCATTCACTAATTCTATTGAATACCTGGGTCTCAAATCAAGCTGATAATCTTGGCCAGTATTCCAATTTGCTATGTCACCCAACTGCCAAACTGAGAAGAGATAATCATTGTTTTAAATGACATATGAGCAGAAGTCATGGTAAAGTGTTTGGAAATTACACATTTGATTTGTCCTTCTTACCAAACATGAGCTTTCCAGTAAAAAGAGTTACTTACTTTGTTAACCAGGTAGCATGGTGTAATTTCATAACTGTATTACAAGTGTTTACTCTAATATAATTACTCACTGAGAGCAGAGTCTTGCATGCATTGCTGCCCATACATCCTCAGCAAAACTTACTGAAGATATATTGATAGACTGTACAAACATGACCATGAGTCAGAATGGCAGGGAATCTATTTTTACTGTTTGTCTTGACCAATTTCTGGCAAAGTGATGGATGCCCTTGGCCAGTGGTCACATAAATCTCCAAGAATGCTGGGACCCACTACTGTGTAATAACTAAACTGTGGGAAATACACTATATTACCAAAAGTATTCGCTCACCCATTCAAATGATCAGAATCAGGTGTCCTAATCACTTGGCCTGGCCACAGGTGTATAAAATCAAGCACTCAGGCATGCAGGCTGTGAAACAAGACATTTGTGAAAGAATGGGCCGCTCTCAGGAGCTCAGTGAATTCCAGCGTGGAACTGTCATAGGATGCCACCTGTGCAACAAATCCAGTCGTGAAATTTCCTCGCTCCTAAATATTCCACAGTCAACTGTCAGCTCTATTATAACAAAATGGAAGCGTTTGGGAACAACAGCAACTCAGCCACGAAGTGGTAGGCCACGTAAAGTGACGGAGAGGGGTCAGCGGATGCTGAAGCGCATAGTGCAAAGAGGTCGCCGACTTTCTGCACAGTCAATTGCTACAGAGCTACAAACTTCATGTGACCTTCAGATTAGCCCAAGTACAGTACGCAGAGAGCTTCATGGAATGGGTTTCCATGGCCGAGCAGCTGCAGCCAAGCCACACATCACCAAGTGCAATGCAAAGCGTCGGATGCAATGGTGTAAAGCACGCCGCCACTGGCCTCTAGAGCAGTGGAGACGCGTTCTCTGGAGTGATGAATCATGCTTTTCCATCTGGCAATCTGATGGACGAGTCTGGGTTTGGAGGTTGCCAGGAGAACGGTACATTTCAGACTGCATTGTGCCGACTGTGAAATTTGGTGGAGGAGGAATTATGGTGTGGGGTTGTTTTTCAGGAGCTGGGCTTGGCCCCTTAGTTCCAGTGAAAGGAACTTTGAATGCTTCAGGATACCAAAACATTTTGGACAATTCCATGCTCCCAACCTTGTGGGAACAGTTTGGAGCGGGCCCCTTCCTCTTCCAACATGACTGTGCACCAGTGCACAAAGCAAGGTCCATAAAGACATGGATGAGTGAGTTTGGTGTGGATGAACTTGACTGGCCTGCACAGAGTCCTGACCTGAACCCGATAGAACACCTTTGGGATGAATTAGAGCGGAGACTGCGAGCCAGGCCTTCTCGACCAACATCAGTGTGTGACCTCACCAATGCGCTTTTGGAAGAATGGTCAAAAATTCCTATAAACACTCTCCTCAACCTTGTGGACAGTCTTCCCAGAAGAGTTGAAGCTGTAATAGCTGCAAAAGGTGGACCGACATCATATTGAACTCTATGGGTTAGGAATGGGATGGCACTTCAGTTCATAGTATGAGTAAAAGCAGGTGAGCGAATACTTTTGGTAATATAGTGTATCAGTATGAACCAAAACTTTCACTTTTTATTTTCTAGTTACGGTATGTAGGCTACAGTGTCACATAGGCAAAAGTTTTTACCTGATGATTTAAAACAGGCCTGATTTTGGCCACTCAAGGAGAGGGGGGATGTCCCGCAGAGACAGTATATAAACTACACACACACACACACACACACACACACACACACACATACACACACACCTACTATACTATAATCTGACCACTCACTTACTGCTTATTGCTACTGTCTAGAGAGGCATTTTGCTCCGACAGTCTATTGCTATTGGTTTATGGTAGCCATAACAAAAAGGCAGTGATGTTAAGATGTGCATCACCCTGAGCCATAAGACTCAAAAGCTTACTGAAGATCGCATTCATATTTCACATCCTACTTCATGCGGTATAAATGGTGCTTCTGTGGATGTAAAATACATAAAAAAAAAAAAAAAATCAAACACACAAGCTTTCTTGGCCTTGGGAACCTGGCATACGTTCTACCTGAGTGGAGGGCCTCCTGTGGTCAGCAGCAGCTTTTCCCAGCTCCAGGGCCCCCTCTCTCTGTCTCGCTGCTGCCTGTCTCTCTCTCCTGCTCTCGTACCACAAACATAGGTGCTGTATGTGGAGACTGTGTGTGTGAGTGTGTGTGTGAATGAGGAATTGTGGGTTTGTGACCACAGTTGCTGCCAGAGGGGAGTAGAAACAGGACAGCTGGACCTGGACACACTCCCTGAACCTTTCCCCTTTCGGTGTCAACACAAACCCTGGGAGCAAGGTTATTATAGTTCAGCATTTTTTATTTGTTTCTATTTGTATTTAGTTTTGACCATTTGTTTCAGTTTAGGTTTTCTAGTTTAGCTTAGTTTTTATTTTCAAAGACATGTTTAGTTTTAGTTTCATTTTTGATTAGTTTCCCTGTCATTTAGATACTTTTCTTAATGAGGTAGAAAGGACTTTAAAGCATCATTTACATGCAACAATCATTGGTTTCTCATTGTTGAAACCAACACCATTTTAATATGCTCAGGTGTGAAGTCAGTCCCAATATTCAGTGTAAGAGAATAGATGGCACTGACTGTTACTGCCCCAAATAAGGCATCACATCTCATGCTTAAAGCTATAACCTACAATATCATTATCAGTCTTCTTCTTCTTCTTCTTCTTCTTCTTCTTCTTCTTCTTCTTCTTCTTCAGAGATCACATTGAGTCAATTTTGATTTATCAGTAACTAAGGAAAAGCTTGCTAGTCAAAAAATTTCCGAGAACTGAGAATACCTCAAACAGGATCTCTTTTTGTGTGCGGTTCTCTTTTTCTTTCTACTTTGTTAGATATTTTTGATCTAGCATCCATCACAATATGGAGTAGGATGCACATGTCATTTCTATTGCTCCTCATAAAATTAAACTATTCCTCATTTTGTTGCAGACCATGTGAAACCCTATTTTGTGAACCTTTTTCTTAAGGCCTTGGGAATATGACTGGACTAGAAGAGGCAGAGACAGCACTGCATTAAAGTCGCATTAGACAGGGGTGCCTTATGGTCAATGACAAGCATGCATAAAAGCTCACCAAGACAGCTGCAGGATTACAGTAACTACTACTCTATGGTGGTGCAGAGTGATGCACACTGGGGGGCTGGGAGGGGGGGCAGTGAAAGAGAAACAGACAGACAGACAGAGAGGAGAATGTGGGGCTCAGCAGGAGGCTAAGACAAACAGATGATCCCTGCCATACAGACAGACTGCCCTCTCTGTGTCCTCCGCCACAGCAGCCATAAACAACCCTTCACCTTTCATCTTCCAGCTCTCTGTGCTACCTGTTAACCCCTGACCTTTGACACCTGACCTCCCACATCCTGACCTTAGACCTTTCAACCCTGGAGGTCATGGTCAGTGTCCTGCTGTTTGTCACCCATTATCTTTGCTCCATCTTTTGTTCATTTGTTTACTCTGAGCTGAGCATATGCTGTGCAGTTTTTAGAAATCCTGTTGTTTAATTCCAAGTCACACTGTATGAGTAAATCACCAAGCCATAATTACATTGCTCACACTGTACATGAAACTCAGAGAATGAAATAGCCTGTCCGCTGCTGCAGACTGTTGTGCCAATTGCCAATATTCAGTGAAGGTTTGTTTGAAAGCTCTGAGGATCATTCAGTTACAAGGCATATATGTGCCCTCAAAAATGGGTGAATGAGTTCTCTCTCTCTCTCTCTCTCTCTCTCTCTCTCTCTCTCTCTCTCTCTCACACACACACACACACACACACACACACACACACACACACACACACAGAGAGACACAAAGTTTCACTTTTATTAACCAAAAGTACAAGGAAGTGTCTTTTGTTGGAAATGAGGGACACATTTCGCTCTAGGCTGCTGCTGGATTACTTGGATTGCTATGTTGCTGAGCTACAATAAGCTACAAGGTGCCTTTAACTTGTTGGTGCTTTCAGAGGCTATATTTAACACTATACACAGTTGACTTCCCAAAGCCAGTGCGAAAAAAGGCACTGGCTTTGGGAAGTCAACTGCCTGACAGCAGCCAACCAAATTTCTGACATATCTGAAATTCATCCCACCATCTGATGGGAGTTCAAGAGCAGCTGATCGGACCATGGTGTGTCCTCACACCATACACTGCACACAGTGGCACATGAAACATGAAATTTGTCTTGACTCTAAAGTGAGCCATGCAGCTCTAAAATCACATCAGAATCTGGCTTGAAGTGTAGTGCATGCTTGGTTCCACGCTTCTCTCCTATCTAGTGAGGACACCCACGAGTGAATGACTTGTTTGATTACGTTGGATAAAAACGAACCCTCGAGCCCCTTCTCGCTCAACCAGCCACTCAGAGCTGCCTGGAAATGAGTGATAGATACCACGTAAGAGGAGACTGAGGCATGGGGAAAGAGCTGAGGAGGGGGGCATGTTGTTGATGTTGCACTTACGTCTGTAATCTCAGCTCAGATTGAAACCAGATGTTGGGATGACGACAAAAAGGGGGAGGTAAGAGGAAGAGGAGGAAGAGGAGTTGAAGGAGTGGTGTAGGAGGCAGAAGAAGGGGAGGAGGGAAATAACGATGCAAACCCCTGAGTACCCTACTTTAAGTCCTAAAAGCCGTCCACATCCCCGACTTTAAAGAGGGAGACAGAGTGTCGGGGAGTGAGGGATCTGCCACACCTCGTAAATCTGCATGTTCCCCTGGATTCATAAGCTTGAGGTTCCATAACCTGAGACTTCAGACCCTTTGACGAGGTGATGCTACACCTTCAATCACTTTACCTCTTTGTGCCCTTCACCTTCCTGCTTCTTGCATGCCTTTCACCCTCTACATCTCCTGTTCTTTCTAGATCATGGCACTCTTGTTTTTTCTCACACACTCTTTTCCTCGTCCCCCCTTACCGGAGAGTGAAAGCATGTGAGGGCACTGATTGTGTCCAACTGTGATCCCTGCATCTCTTCATGACAGATGAGACAAACTGGGGGCTTGAGTAAGTGTTAGGCTTTCCTGAAATGCCTTCACCTCTGGAGCTCTGGTGCCTGGTAGGCATTTCTCTAAGAAATAAAAAACAGTACCTTGGTGATACATGATCAAACGAGCAGTATGGATAAAAAAGCTGGTAAAAACCTTAAATTACATAATACTGAAAGTACACTGACTGTAAGAAAATTGTTATTTGCATGAAGGCTTAAAACAGAGAATATTATAATCTCATTCACTTTTCTTCGATTATACCTAATCCGCACATAAATATGAAACCTCCTTATCGGAACTCAGGAAACGGGTTAATCCTGTCTTCCTGTCAGCCACAATGAACAGGATGTTCTGAAATTCATGCTAACTCCATTTTGGCCTGACTGGAGGTTTTTCCATGGATTGAAAAGAGCTGTTTGTTGTTGTCTAGTAAGGAAATCATGTATCACAGTTTGGGGATGGAAAAGTGGAAGTGGTAAGAAAGAGCAGGGGTGCCACAGATTAAAAAGTGGGGAAATTAGGACTTAAAGGTGCTATGTGTGGCGTTTTAACTTCAGTAAGTCTTTAACCACATTTATTTTGAGAAGCAAGAGTTGGCAACAAATGAGGCCAAAAAGCCTTATACCTCTATAAGGTTTTATAGTGGATTTTATATTGTGTGCCACTGGGTTGGTATTTTGTCGGAAAATACTACTTGCTGCGGATTGCTTTATGGCACAAAGTGCTAATGGTTTAGGGCACAAAAAAAAAGAAAACAAAGGTTATTCTTCCAGCACAAGCATATAGTGCATTAGGCATAAAATTGGTAACTAATAGGCATATAATCATGAAATATTGATTCAGTACTCAATAACAACACCATATGGTGCACCACTTTACTTGAGGAGACACAAAATAGAAACTAAGTGGTGAGTAATAATGAAATAATAATTTGTTAATGGTTAAGTTTTGCACATTATTCAGAGGTAATTAATAACTGTGCATTAAGTTGATTAACATAATGTTTAACAGACATTTCTAAGTTAACTAATCATTATCTACTCTACAAAATTTGCTTTTGAGTTATTTAAGAACTGCCTGTTAACTGATCTGGTCTACAAATAGTTACTTCTTCATTCATTTATTCCCTGGTAAATACTCTAAATTTTGAGTACCTTATTGTAAAGTGTTACCTACCTTAATGCACATACTTTTTAAAATTTCTTAGGCACAAATTTTTATATTTATTTCTATTTTTTTAGCATTTAATTCTTCTCTTGAAAATTGAGCCGATGCCAGTAAAGTATTTCTGGTTCTGATTCTATAATTTCTCAGAGAACTCAGTTTCAGTTCTGTGCAGACTCTCAGTGGAGACATTATGCAGTTTCTCGGCAGGCCTCAGACGAACAACAGAGCAGCATCTGGCTGTGACGACAGTTTGCTGCGTAGAGCATCACCTCTCCATCGTCTTTGCAGGGGGTGGATGAGTAGAGAAAGTGGCCACAGGGGTGAGATAATGTGAAGCTTGGACACTGTTTCTTCTCTCTCACTCTCACTCTGTCTTTATCTTTTGTTTGTGTGTGTGTGTGTGTGTGTGTGTATCTGTGTTAACCTTTGTGTGATCCAGTGAGTAAACTGTATAACCACAACTCTCACACAGCTGAGTTACAGGAATTACACGGAAAGCTTCGGGTATCACCACAAACTTTTTACCTTTTACCAAGGATCATTCTATTTCCCTTGTAATGCATGGAAACACCACACACACACACACACACACACACACACACAAAGAGTGTGGGAATGGCTTAGGCAGTGGTCAGAATGCAGGGTTAACTCAGGGCCAAGCAAAGACAAGCATGAAATTTACCATGAAGACCCAGAGTTGTCACACACACACACACACACACACACACACACACACACACACTACTCCCCATGACCCCGAATCTGCTTCTGTTTGTCATCTTTCACTCTCACTCCTCTGTCTGCTGCATCCTCTCTCTTTGTTACGCTCAAAAGACTGTAGGAAATCTGCCTATATGTCTGTCTATGTATGTATGTATGTATCCACCACCCCACCCCCACCCCTCCCCCATTCACTCAAATCAAATCTCAGTGTCAATTAAACCCCACAGACCTGGAACCACTCACTGTGACAGATAACACAGTCCAGAGGTGTGTGTGTGTGCATGCATATGTACACGCACGCTTTTGCGCACCCGTTCATATTCAATAATGTGTTTGTGGTCAGGAGCCTTCTGAGAATACTGTGGTTCAGATAAGACGAGGTATCAATTTCATCTGCGAGGAGAGTCAGAAAAAAAAGGCGCCATCGTCCACAGAGATTTGAGGATGACTGCTTAGCACGGCCAAGATGGATGCACACATGCACACACACACACACACACACACACAGACACACACACATGCATGTGCATATACAGACATAAACCTGGACCAGATTATAGGTGATGACGGATGGGCTTTGGGAATTTTGTTAGATGCTAAATCACATTTCCTGACCTATATCTAGACACACAGTCTCCCGTGACTGAGCAGCGGAAAGCTCCCAGAAAGCCTTTCTATCTCACGCAGAAAAAGAGCTGATATCAGCAGTGATCATGCAGTTCACAATCAATAACTCCTGCTTTACTGTATATGGTCAAATTTCAGCCCTCGACCTCATATTCCAGAGGATTCCTCAGAGTGAACATCACACCGCGTTCGTCCAGATGTCCAGAGCAGGTCCTCTGCTTGTTGTCAGTGAGGCAGACGCATGGTCCCTCTGCTCGGAGGCTGAGTGCTGAGCTCAGAGTTGGCTCGGGGCAGGATGACACAACAGATACTCAAACGCTCCACAGACACACACTCACATGGATGACCGGTAAATCAGACAGCAGGGCCTGGAGCACAGCCAAGCTGGAAGCTGGATTCTGAATCCTGGAGATCACCCCGAGGCTCTGTCTCTGTCCACGAGCATGTCTGCAGGCAGTATGTTTTGTCTTTAAGTGTGTTTGTGTGTGACAGTGTGTATGTTAAGGATGTTACAATGAATTTATTGCACTGGTGCACTGATTATAAATGAATGAATCACTTTGACTCCCACCACGACTGCTTTGTCATTTTTATTATTAAACAATGAATTAATTTAATGATTTGATAATTATGTTGTCTGATTCTTTTTACTTTTCCAAAGAAAAAGAAGAGACTTATATTATTGCATGTTTTTATTAATGAATATAATATTTTTGCTAAGTCGATTTTTGCAGAATCACATTGAAGTCAAACTGAATTGTTCCAAAAAAGAAAAATAGTTATTAAATCAAATCAGCGACCAGTGAACTGTGAATCAAACTGAATCAATGTTAAGCCAAAGGTTCACCCTGTCTGTTGAGTGCCTTTGGGGCATGACCAGGTGAACCACGCTGCACAGAACAACTTTGGCTGAGGAGCAGAATTTTGTTTAACCTTGTGGTTAGAGAGAGAAAGAGAAACAGGAACAGCGATGCTTGCCTAACTCCATTTTGTACACACAGCAGATCACAGAGGGCTGTGTTTCAGTCTTCTAACCCCATTTCCTCTTCACCTCTCGCTGCCCTGCTTTCATCCTCTCCCCCTTTCCCTCTCCACCCCTCCCACCCTTCATCTGCTCTGTGCTGGGCTAAAAGAACCGGACAGGTGAAACTGAGCACTGGTCGAAATCTGCACCCTGCGTTCACTTAACCTGTCCGACTGCATCAGGGAAGTGTGTGAGCGCCAGTACCTGTGTCTGCGTGTGTTTGTGCGCTGGCAAAGGTTAAGATGTCTTTTGCTTTTTCCTCTGGATTTTTCTATATTAACAGTGATGTTTGGTTCACTGATCTCTGGCTTGGTGCAACAAAAAGAAAATAACCAAACTTTGTTGAATCTGTAACAATAAATGTCCAGTAAAACGTTCAGAGCAACCAAATCCCTCTGCTCCTTTTGCTGACCTGTTCTCTCCTCCAGATGGGCCACGAGGTGACTGAGGGAGGGAGGGAGATGTCTTTTCCATACAGTGTGAGGAGACGTGGGGAAAGAGGGAATATAGGAGGATTGTATGTCTCTAAAACCGAAGAGACAAATGCAGAGGATTTACATTAGTGAGGAAAGCCAAGGCCTCATGCACAGGACTTGTAGCAGAGTGAGAGTGTGTGTACTGTGGTTACTCAGCAAGGGTTTCTGAGGCATTTATGTGAAATATTTATCCGAGAGAGAGAGAGAGAGAGAGAGAGAGAGAGAGAGAGAGAGAGAAGGAGAGTGTGTGTAGGTGGACCATATACTGTACGCATGAAGCTGACATAATCACCTGCTGCCCGCCTGCCCCCATGTACAGTCAGCATCTGCAAACTTCATCAACTTTTCTTCTGTTCCTCACTTTTACTTTCCTCTCCCTCTTTTTCCGTCACGCTCACCACATCTGCACAGACACTTTGTCACTCAGGGATAATGCTGGTTATGTGCTGTGGAAAGGGCCATTTGTTTTCATACCCACACAGTGGTTACATTGCTGCAAATAAAGCAAGCAAAAACCCTCACACAACAAACTGTAAAAGTCTGTTGTAGATTTTTGGACGGCTGATGAATTCAAAATGGACTGTGAAAAGAAAGTGCGTTCCGTTAAATGGATTTTCACTCTTGACACAATTTGGGACGAGTGCTATGCACCTGAAACTGCTCTAATAACCAAATTCAGTAATATCCAGATGACCTGACTAAGACTTAAAACACAGAATATTTGTAATTGCAGTCTGTTAAATTGATTATACCCAGTCCACATGGAAATATGAAACTTTCCAAATGGAGCACAGGAAATAGGTTAATCCTGTCTTCCTGTCTGCCTCAATTAATGGGATGTTCTGAGATTCATGTCTAACTCGTTTCATGCTCAGTGGATTGAGGTATGACTGCAGTTGTATTAATACCCACAAACCTCCAAAATATCACCCTAACTGAGACAAAGAGGTAGTGTATTCTTCCAGGAGGATCATCATCCTAATGTAATGAAAAACAAAATGGCATTAATCCTAAATGTTAATCCTCTTGCTGCTGCCTACACAAGTCTGAACCACTGCATTTGAACAATGGCACCCAAGATCCCTGTCTGTCCTTATTTTAATCACTGATGCCTGCATATAATGGATTTACCAAAAAATTAGGTTAATTCCTTACAAAATTATTCTCCTTTTCATTCATTTACAGGCTGCTCTGTTTCCCGATGTGTCTGTTTCCATTGGAGTTGAAGGGTTAGTCCCTCTGTGGGACACAGTGATGAAGGGATACTGGAAAGAAAAGGAAGAGTTGCTTTTCTTCAGCCTTTAAGAGTCGTGTCAGTACTGGCTTTTCCATCAAGAAGGACCACACTGGTCTTCCTAACCCTAACCTCTCCTCGCAACGGTTTATCAGTATCTGTTATGCAAGTGTTACGAGAGTATGTGTTCATGCCTTTACTTCATACCTTTACCTTTACTTCCATTCGCTCCCAATCATGTTGAAAAATCTTGTGAATGCTCACTAAAACTGCTTTTTTACTGTGTTATAAAAGCTTTAAATTGCCGGTTTAATGCCTAAATCCATGTATAAAGCTTCCCTACACATAAACATGTAACAGTTTGGGTGCATGCTGGCCTGAGTAGTAAGAGTTTCCCTCTAAGCAGCGAGCTCCAGCCAGAGCACTCAGGAATTAACAAGTGGATTCAAAAATCTCTCCAGGCTTTGAATGTGATACACATTTGGGACAAATGTATGAATATTAAATGATTATAATAGAGTAAGAGAGGAATATTGGTAAACAAAAGTCTGGTCAAGTATTCACAAGTTGGAGTTTCACAGAGCAGTTTTTCACATTTTTTGAACATGGATGTGATTCTTGATCAGTTAGTCTTGGCTTTGGAGGTCCAAAAGCATATTCTATACATACTTATGCAACTTGTAACCAGGTGAAACTACCACCCAGCTCAATGGAATAATGTTGAAAAGAAAAATGACAACGCCACCTTGAGGGTTTCCACCATGCAGGTGGATCCATAAATGGGTGCAGAGACGTGTACTGGGTATCAAATAAGAAGATTTATTATAAAACAAGATGTATAAAAACAATTTCTGGATAAAACATCCATTTAAAAAAATAAAATAAATAAAAATACACTTATGCATGCTAATAGTAAATGGCCTGAATCTAAGGTAACAATGACACAGTATTACCTATGAGTCATTTAACCAAAGCGATCAGCTAAACTGTAACCCAGAGGTGTTCTAGGGAAATGGCCTTAAAAACCACCACAAACTAATAAAAAAAAAAACATAATAATAAAAAAACAATAGGCCCTCTCTCCGATGGAGGGCGAGGGCCTAATAATAAAGCACACCCGGCTTAAACTTGCAACCAGTCTAGGGCACACAACCTATGCAAACCGTAAGTGTAACAAGGAAACAGGAGGTCACTTGCCACACACACATGCACCAGTGAACCTAGCCATAGGCTCCTTGATAAAATCAGGTACAGTCTATTAAAACAATAAAACAAAACAAAACAAAACAAAACAAAAAGAGCGAATAAATAAATTACAATAAAATATAAAACCATTCCACAAATTCTAAAATAAGGCAGGCAAAGCAGCAGTGGCAATCTGTCGAGATAGAACTGGAGTAGAACTGTCATTGAACTATTTGCCAGGGTTATTTGACTAGCACAGAATGAAATGATGTCTGTGGTTAATTGCTAGAGTGACAACACACGTATAGAGCAGTAAAATGTGTGACCGACTCGCTTGAGAACCAAGAACATCATTTGTGGTCTTTGGAAGAAGATCAGTGGCCACTTGCTGAAAGTAGTAAATAAACATTAATAGTTACCACCAACTTGAATGTAGGAGTTAGCCTGCTTCAGTGGCCACAGTTCAACAATTTACATAAAAATGGCTGCTACTCTGACCATCTTGTGTTGATTTGAATAGAAAAATCTATTCTACTCTAATGCAAGTTCTGTGTCAGAAACACAATCTCTCTCAGGAGCTGGATTCTATCCACAGTCTTTTCTTCTAAAGATTTTTTTTTTTTTTTTTTTTGGCATTCCTGCTTTATTTGACAGTCTCAGTAGAAAGAGACAGAAAAGGCAGGTGGGAGAGAGGGGACGACATGCAGCAAATGGCCTGAGGTGAGATTCAAACCCAGGACAATGCGATCAGGATCAGCAGTGCTACGTGCGTTATCTGGTGAGCTACTGGGGCGCCCCAAGTTCATTTCTCAAATTTGATGAAAGAGAATGTGAATTAATGTGGGTTTCCATAAACTACGTTACTACCCTGGAAAGTTAAAGTTCAGTTTTGTGTTGAGCTGCTGAGCCACATGTGAATCAAAATATGCTGATGGAAACAACTCACAGCTGAAATCAATAGTAAGCCATACACAACCATGCTGTCTTTGCTTGTTTGTTTGTTTTTTCTTTCTTTCTTTCTTTCTGTCTTTCCTTCTTTCTTTGTTTCTCCTTCTCTCTGTGTCCTGTGGGTGGGTTGCATTATGCCTGTGTGCTCCATGGAAGAGCTAAAAGTCTGCAAACCAGACACTGACATACTGTAAACAGTTGACTGCAGAGTGACTGTGCCCCCATTTCCCCTCAGGAAGCGCAGAGCCCTGCCCAGGCTGCTCTCCTCAGCCTCCCTCTGGCTCCCTGGCCTGCCTGCGTGCTTCCCCCGGCCCAGCTGCCTCTTTCCTCCCTGGACCGTGCTGGTGAGAAAAGGCTTTCAGAGCTGCAGGCCTCCGCACAGCTCTGCTGGAGGTGCCACCCTCACCACAGCTGCCACCCGGCTCCAGCTCTCACTAACCCACGCACCCCACCCCCTCCACGCTCAAGCCAATCCAGAAGCACCTACAGTAGCACTCTTGTTATGCTGCAATGCTTTTTATATCATGTGTGCCAGTGGGCCATTTCAGTTTGGGCATTGCGACTTTAACCACTACATGGCGAGAAAAGAGGTCTTTTAGTCAGCTTTTTTTTTTTTTTTTTTTGGGATCACCAACTGAGAGCTGCTAGAGCCACTTGTATATGTGTTGATTCTGAACTGCTGTAACTGAGTAGTTAAATATAAACTGAGTTTTCTCCTTCGTGACCCTTTACCACTAGCCTGCACTGCAGATTATTTATGCCTGTGCATTCTTGAAAACAACATACCAGTCAACAAAACCAGTCACTTTTGGGCTTCGTTATTCACTAATGCACTCAGCATTAGCATGTGGATACATATGCTATCAATCTGTGTCAAGCTCTCTTCTCAGAAACGGATGTGTTTTCCACAGCAATTATACTGGAATTCCTAACAGTGTCCAGTACAACAGAACAGGGTTAACCCATGCTGACACTTGCCAGCTGTCAAACGACACCCTATCCTCCATTTTCCACTGCATCGAAACTCGCTGTCGCTCAATAACAGTCCATATGCCATTGTCATATTGTGCATAACTGCGTGATTGTCTCTATGAATATGAACATATACTACAGACCTCCTGCAAGAGCTTTTTCATAGTTTTATCTCAATTCTGTTGTACTTTTTTGTGAGGTGGGTGATTATAAGTCTGCCTCATTGGATTCAGCTCATAGCTGCAGACAAACTACTGTAAATTACCTGCGCAAACATGATTAGTTCCACCCATTTCTAAGTTCATGAGACCTGCAAATTGGAAAAACTGATGCCCCAAAGTGCCAGGTAAGGTGTAAAGCTGGAGGTTTCATTCATAAAAATACAATCCAAAAGAAGAAAGGAGGCCATATTGTGCATATTGTCATACCTGTCTTACATTAATAAACTTACCTTAATTCAGTGCATAATTCATATGTCAGTTTGAGACACTGATAATGTTTATTATTATTCAATAGCCTTAACAGCCAACCAAAATTAGTTAAGATAGGCTAGGAGAGGATTAGATAGATCAGCCAGTATTAACTAATTAACTGAATTAATAAATTAAATACACTTGATTATGTATATTTTTGGTTTCTTTGTTGATGAGCTTTGAAGATTATCATTCAAAATCTGTTAAATGGCAATCCATTACTGAGGTTAGTCAAACACAGTCTACAGCACTCTTCCTATAATTAAAACTGCTCTAAAAACAAAAACAACATAGTTTAACTGAACATGTAAAAAAAAAAAAAAAAAAAAAAGTTTCATCAGTGAGTGATGAGGCATTTTTTAGGTTAAGGGAACCATGCTAATTGTAGTCATGATCATACCAGAGGTCTACCAGCCGTAAATTTTGCTAGTACCTAAAGACAAAGTTTTATTGGTGTGTGTTTTATTGGTTAATGTGATAACATCTCCGAAATTGTTTGTACATGTTTTTGTTGTTGTTGTTGTTGTTGTTTTTATGAATGAATCCGTTTGTACAAATGGTTCTTGAATGAAGCCCAGTGAGCAGTACAGGATTCCAACATTAACCTAAAGGAAACCTATGCAGAGCATGAATAATGAAGGAGCCAGAGAGACAGAGTGAGTTGGCATGTGTGTGATGGTGCGCGACACACACCCAGCGCACTGAGAGAGGTACTATGTAATTCCTTGGCCTCGGTGTGACGGCCGGGTGCCAGCTCCGCTCTGCTGCGCTGCTGCCAAACAAGACCACAACATGGACCTCTCTCTGCCTCAGCAGCAGGCCCTCTACTATTACAGCCACGCATCACTGACCCCAGGCCTACCAGCTGTTCACAGACACCGTAAATCTCAGTCTGATGCTGTTTTTTACAACTGACCTCAGACCAGCTGTACTGTCACTGTCAATAAAAGGCAGCACTTTACAGGACTCCGAGGGGAAACAGACATGCCACTATAATGATAACATCACTCAAACGACTGCCCTAAATGATCGCCTTTTTACTCATTTAGTGAGTATGGCCGTGCACAAACAGCCATCGCTCACTGCTGGGGTGTGAGCTCATGTTGCAACTACTATTACAGACTATTCTAGGCTTTCCTTCCTTGTTTTCTTTCTGTCTTTCTTTTTAAAAACACGTCATACAGTTGCAAGGAAGGCATATTTTTCCATTGTGGCTTATGTATGCCAATTTCTTGCATAAATTTGTAGATATCATCTCAGATTACTTACTGTTGTCTACTACTAGTTTCACATGCAGTGCAAATGATGTGCCTATGGCTTCTTAAATGTCAAGCTTACTTTTGAGCTGACATTATGTATTTTGTAAGGCATGGCATTGAATTGCTGAGATGACAGCCAGTGTCATTCAGGCTTCTCTCTCCTTGGCTGAAACTGGTGGAGAAAATGACACAGCTTGTTTAGCTCAGAATCACAAACTGTGATGCCAGTTCTGCTCTACTTTGAAACACACACACACACACACACACACACACACACACACTCACTCACAATTGCATTCACATTCACATTCACACACAAAATGACTCCAGCTACTCTGTTCCAATTGGTGTCTGCCCAAGTGTGAAGTCAGACACTCTTCTGAGCCCTTTTCTAATGTGAGTAACTACACCCGTATGACCAAAACACTTCAAACTGCACTGCTAAGGCATTCTCATGTGGTGTTTGTGAACAAAAGGAGCTGCGGCCATAGTGAGCACGCTGCAAACTGAAAGCGTCTTCAAACCATGTATACCAACAGTTTGACTCATGTATTTATAATATGCACTTTATGTTTTATTGTAGATGGAAATGCATGTCACAACAGTCAAGACTCCAAGCAAAGGTGTGTTCATAATGGGCTTTTTATTTAAAAGCACATGTATTAGAGCTAAGTACATTTAGCAGAAAAAAAAAAAAAAAAACATTGCTAATATTTCTTTGTACAAAAAATGAGACAATACAAAAATACTAATATTGAATTTTAATACAATTGTGGGAGTATTTTTTGAACGCATATTAAAAACTTAACTATCACAATCTACAATAGTTTAGTTATCTAAATACAAAAATCTGTCAATCGATGCTTTTTAAGCAGCACTTTGTAAAGAACACAGGTCTGTAATCATAGTGGATATATCTAAACATGTTCGGAAACAATATCTTACAGAGTTAATTTTAGTGATCTATACATTATTTATATATTTATAAAAAGAGAGTGAAACGGCTTGGTGAAATGATAGGACGGACTATACGAGGAGAAAGATGTGCAACATGTGTGTGTTGTTGGAGGAGGATATCTGAGTAGGCTGTAAATAAAAATAAAAAGGGCTGCTGTATCTGGTACTGTACAACTGTTAGTGATTACGCAGGACAGGCTATAAACATACAAGGTTAAAGATGCATCGTAGCAGAGAATAAAAATATTAGATCCACAGTTTTTATAATGTTCACCTGACAGGGGAAATCCCCTCCCCCGCTGGCCTCTCTGTCTGTGACACACAAACACACACACACACACACTTGGCACAGCTGACAGCATGCGTGTGTGTGAGGGGGTTTCATTCGACACACACATATATTACCAGGGGGGTGTTCTTTTTCACAGGGCACAGCGCTCATACATATAAACACACACATTCACACGAACGATACATGCACAAGCACGAGGAGTACACAGGACACACAAACACACACACAAACACACACACACACACACACACGAGACACGTAGGTTGCCAACGAGTGATTGGGTGGGTGAGAGCCCCTCCCTGCCAGCGGAAAGAGCCCAAATCATCCCAAAATAATGTGCCAGCTTAGCTGTAAATCAACACCCTCTTTCCACGGTGACAGACCACACCCTTTCACTCTGCCCACCCATCCCCTTCCCACCTTAGGGAACCAACCAGATGGCCCCAGCACCAGGAAGCGGCATGGCACAGCCACACCTCTTGTACAGGTGCTGAGAGGCCGAGAGATCTGCCTTCCTCCCTCCACAGAAAATACTAATATCCCCCCTCTACTAAATCTAACCCTAAAGAAATGCAACATCCCGGGTTTAGGCCACGCTGACAGCCCACTACAAAAGGCTTGATGTGCTGAAGCGGAGATAGAGGTGTATGAGACTGGAGCGGGTCACTTCTCAATGCTAAAGGCACTCTCAGCTTACTGAGGCTCTCTGAGATGTCTTGACAGATTTAATATCCAGTCAGTCAAAAAAGCTTGAAGACCACCAGGGGATCGCTCTCTAACTAGTCACAAAGGCCTAACTGGATCGATTTGGCCTACTAGCACTGAACTGGTTCTATCTAATCCCCATGTTGATCGTCACACAATGCTATGCTAACGTGGTCCTGCCCAGGTATGGAGTTCTTATGAAACTCTTGCACCAGGCTAGGTCAGCTTCTATTTCTAGAAGTATTTCTATCTCGTGGACATCAGCACCATCAAGCTTTTTTATAGCGAGACCTCTCAGGCAGCAAGTGGTGACAATGGACAATGAACTTAAAAATAGTGCTATAAGTTAATTTTTTTCTATACTGTTAATATTTCTACGCTGCTAGTTATATTGCAGTAATATCGTTCCCATAGCTAAGGAAGTTGTTGTCCTACAGCGTTCCAAGGCCACAGAGAGTTGAAAGAGGGAGCAGCTAGGTAAATCCCTCTCTCCCTAAACAGGGGCTTTGTCTTTTTTCTTTTTTTTCTTTTCTTTTCTTTTGTTCATTCATTCACTCACTCATTCATTCTTTTTTTTTCTTTACAAATTTTTTTTTTTCCCCATTTGTGGTTACACTTCCATCGAACTTCCACACCCTCAGCCCTGCCTGTCGGTCTATCTGTTTCTCACTCGATTCATGTTAATCTTTTAGCTTCCAATTCCTCTCAGTTTGTGCTCAAAACAAATGGGCTCAAATGTGAATAGTAGTTAACATAATAGTAGATAATAATAAGTCTGGATAGTGAGAGTGGACTCTGTTGTGCAAATCTTAAATCGGACACCCTGTCCCACATGCAGCGCGGCCCAGCACCTCTGGGTGCGTTGCATAGGGGAGGAGGGTGCCGTTTGAGAAGCAGCTACAGTCTCTCGTCGCTACATTCTACTGTCCGATGGGAGGTGAGCAGCGCTGTGATAGGCTCCTCAGTCACAGGAAGCGGTGCGGCCTCTCTCACACCATGTTGTGGTGGTTGTTCCTCTCTATGATGTCAGAGGAAGGGAGCAGTTCCTTCTTGATGGGGGAGGGCGGAGGTGTGGCTGGCTTTGCCCTCGGCTTGAACAGGTCTGACACGTAGAACACCTGGTGGACACACAAAAACATTAAACATTAAAATTAAAAACATTACACACCGTCGCAGATGATCCGATCACAAGTGGACGGATGAGACAGATCTCAAGTGACCACCTACGATTGGATTTGCGCATCAGACCATCAGAGCTACTTCTTGCCTTTCTTTTCTTACTTTGGTTCTTCTGTTTTTGATCCCCTTTGCTCCTTCTTCCTCCTCACTGTGATATTCCATGCTCACCATCACTATTTTCCCAATATTTCCCACCCATCCTGTTCCTTAGCTCTGGCCCATTCACAAAGAAGTGGTGCCTGATCTATCTCTCTATTACCCAATGAAGATGCAACCACCTCACTGCAAAAACAAGCTTAGTTCAAATTTGATTTTCATGTCAATAGTCAATCAAATGTTCCTTTCTTCCACCAAGTGATGTTAGTGCACACTAGAAATGCTATATTACCCAATGTTTTCCTGACCAGGTGGCTTGAGTAATCGGATCACAAGATGCACTGAGCGCTGTTCACATTTACACTTAGCACTGACCACTTGTGATCAGACAACCAGGTGGATGTTGCGGAAGTCGGAAGTGTGTGTGTTGTGCAGGTGGAAGTGCAGAAAGGGTTACAATGTGTTGTGCAGCCCCCACTCTTTTGTCTGCATGTGGGCCTGTGTGGTGGTGAAATATTAAAAATGAGTGTTTTAAAAGTTGGAAAAATATGTTCTCTGCATTACATCACCCCGCCGTGATGAACAACTCCCTGTCACCTCCCTCTGACATGCTTTACGCCGAACTAGCAATGTTGAGTAATCTGGCTGCAGGAAGTGATCTTAGTGTAGCTCACCCTCAAATGTCAATCAAAGTCCGTGAACCACAGCTAATCTTCAAATAACATGCGCTAATAATGACCACTGGCATCATCATCGTCGTCATCACCATTAATAAAAACAGTGAATTCCCCTCTTTCATCAGCTTCCTCCCTCCTTCTCTCTCTCTCTTTCCTCCCCTTCATCTTTTGCCCTCACTCGAGAATGTGAGGTCAGCCTCCCTGGCATTAGAAGCAAAGGAAAAAGACAGAAAGAAAGAAAAAAATACAGACAAGCAACCTCTTCCTGAGATCCTGATGACATCATGTGTCAAACAGGAAACTGGGGAGGGGCGGACAGGAAGTGGGACTGTGGAAACTACTGTCTTCGCTAACTGTATATTGCCGTTTCCACTTACAGGGGTCCTTGGTCACCCATGAACAACAGTGGCTTCAGCTGCACGGTTACACACACACACACACACACACACACACACACACACACACACACACACACACACACACACACACACACACACAAACACACATTTAATTGGCAGGCACAGCAGCTTTTCCTTCCTTGCTGCCAGCCTGAGCAGAGGGCCCGTGCCAGGGAGACGAGAAGGGAGGGCTGCGAGGAGACGCTGTCATACAAAACTGCACTCTAGGCTCGTGGGAGGGAGCTGACTGTGTATCAGGCTAGCTCATATGGGAAAACAAAATGGATAAGTCTCATGGGGGAAAGTACAGTGGGAATCTCACAGGGGAAAATACATGAGGATGCCATACTGGAAAACAAATGGGAACGCGAGAGGGGAAAGCACATAAGTAATCCAGCTTTTTTGTCGTTTTTTTCTAGCTCCTATGTGAACATACAAGGCCTGCGATCCAATTATATCACAAAGAGCCTCTCATTCTGCCCCGATGATGCTGAGGCTCATGTGGAGCCGCTCTCTATTACAGCCTGACATTTACTGACCTTTAATGACCTTTAGTGGGTGACCTTTGATTGACAGATGACATCACACACCGTCCATCGGATACTCCCTTCCGCTAAACTCCATGACAGACCGCCGCTTCACAGCTCTAAAAGGGCTCTTTGTCTACGCAGCCGTGTATGAGTGTGTGTATATATGGTGCATGCAGTATGTGATTACATGGTGTGTATAATGTTTTAACCAGTGGAGAGTCATATCTCTGAGAATCGCTAAAACTGCCACATTCCAGACTCGTTTCTCGTAGGACCCCTTCTTAGCCAATCACAGCGAGCTTTGTTGCTATTCGCCAACCTCCGACCTCTGACCCTTGAACCTAACATGGCGGAAGCCTTATCACAGTACCGCAGCGCCACTGCTTCCTGTACCAGACACACACACATATGAGCACACATACACACATACACACACAAAGTCTCCAAGCCTATTGTGTTGAGAAATGCTGACTCAGCAGCAGCAGGGCTCCGGAGGGAAAGGGGGAGTGTGGGCTCCTTAGTCCTGCTTCTACTGGAAACAATCCAATGCACTGGTGTGTGTGCGTGCGCATGTGTGCATGCAACTACAATTGTGTGTCCTTAACCACTATTAAAATGTCATGTCTGACACATAAAGAAGCCGAGTCATGTGGGAAGTGAATGTGCTAAATTTCAGGAACTGAGTGTCTAAAACCAACAAATTACTCACTGGACCCCCTCGTATACCACAGAGTAACACTGTGAGTACGTTTGAAAACCCCTGTATTTTAAAGAAAGTGCCTGTGAACACACTTACAGCCTTAGTTTCCTGAGAATACAAGCATTTATAGCAGCGTAGGTCACAGGAAGTTACAGTGAATATATTTACACCTTTGTATTTCATAGAAAATGACAAGGATATCAATAATAACTCATGAAAGCTATAAAAAAATAGGACACTGAAACCCCGACTCGCACACAAAGTTCCAGCTAACTTCTGTAAGTGTCTGTAAGTGCACGCATCGCATTACACTGAGCTCTTAATTTAAACATTTCAGTTGTGTGTCTGACACGATAAGGGAGCACTTCCTGTTCCTACACTGGCCAGACAGATACCGCTACAATATTTGAAACCCTCGAACTCTCAGTTGATGCTCCTTATGCTGATGTGTGAGGGGGATAGGGGGTCAAGGGACAGAGGGGGAGCCTCGATCGGTCCTTCCTCCCGTAATATCAGACCACACTCCCCTCGATGCTCGACAATGAACCTCAAAAAAAAAAAAAAAAAAAAAAAGAAAAAAAAACATGAACGGTGCCCCAGCTTTCCCTCTGACAGCTGCTTCCTGTTGGAGCTGGGCCTCTTGACCTTTATCAAGACACATGGTGAAAAGTAGGTCATTGCGTCTGAGAGGAAGTATCAGGTAGGAGAGACCCACTACTTCCTGCTGGGTCTGTTTGTCCCATTTGTTTCTCCGGATCAAAATCCTGCAGCCATAGTCCGTGTGGGTTACACTAAATGGACATGCATCTATATACACTTGACCACTGCGTATGTCTGTCTGTCTCACGTGGCACCCACCATCAGATGTGTCAGCATTGGACTCAATTAAGGGACAGTGGGTGTGATATATAAATATATCTACCTATATACACATTAAATACCCATATACCGCATGAAATGTATTTGAATTTGGTACCTTTCAGTATATTGACATATAAATCTAACACATATTGTAATTACATTTATCAATTTTTTTTAATTCATCAGCTGCCACTGTCATATACATATATTGAGCAGGTAGAGCTGCAAATATATGACAATATAAGGACAATTTGTTGTTGTCATATATGTACATGCATGTACATGGGTTGGGATAGATGAGGAAATCGTAACCTAGGAAACCAGAGGTAGCTGTGACAAAAACTAAGCAACACCACGAGGAGTAAACACCAAGGTGTGCACAAAAACAATCGACCACAAAAGGAAATGGAGACGCCTTCCTACAAGGCGACACAAGAGACATCACACACTAGAGGCCCGTGTGGGAAGAATTCCTCTTTGTTTTTTTCTGCGTACATGCTATGTTCTTCATGCAAACCAGAAAAATTATACTGCCAACTTTCAGAGTCTGGACTTTCTCTTCACTTTCCCTCAGCTTTAGCTCAGGCTGTTTTGTGGATTGAACTCCCCAGGCTGCCGTGGGGCTCCTGGACATCAGCTGACTCTACTTAGTGTGGAGGGCATCTCAGCGGGAAGATTGGCACGAGGCCGCCATTCTCCCAAAACACACAGCTAATATTAACAGTGTTTGGGATTCATGCTACATCCAGTGTTCATGTGCCAACTTTGAAAACTCCCATTTCTTCAAAAGAAATGACAAAGCCTTTGCCAGGTCGTTACAGTGAAAAGGAATGTGCTCTCAGTGACCTTCAAAGACAAATCTAAGTCATAAATAGAAATGGCAACGACAAGGCATCAAAAGAACACGCAGTGAGATCTAAGCACAGCGCAGAGCACAGAGACACTTAAAAGACTTAACATTTATTTGTGCTCTGCGGAGCATCTCAGCGTGCTGAAGAATACATGACGCTCTGACATGATTTGATGGTGTGACCTGATACTTTTTGTACCTCTGCCTCAAATACTGTACATCCGAGAAGGAAGTGACTGAGCACTTTGAACTAGGGCTGGGCAATATACCATACCTCTTATATATACCATATACCATACACAATATGGTAATAATAATAATAATGATAATGATAATGATAATAATGATAATAATGATAATAATAATAATAATAATAATAATAATCACATTGCAGTTATTTTGACAGAATACTGTGACATGATTCTGATTCTGATTTTAGTGAGAATGATCACTTTTGCATCCTCATTTTCATTTTCACTGGAAAAAATACTAAAATGATGATTATGTGATTTTTGCTGAACAAAACAATTTTTTTCTTATGTCCAGTGATTATGATTTGTAGGCCAGGGCATCTCTTTACCACCACGATCCTTTGTATCTAATGTATTTTGTCACACATTTTAACTTTACCAAAAAATTGCAACTACTGCAGTTTGGATATTGCACTTGGTATTCCCAAGCGTGAATTCAATTATATTTCGATTAACTGCTCGTCCCTACTTTCAGCTAACATATTCTGCTGATTTTAGCTTTAATGCAGTTTTGCAGCTTAATACGTGGCACCTTTTGGTCCCCACGTCCCCTGTCAAGTCTTCTGCTGCTGTGCTGCTTATTGCGAAGCTGTAACATCGCAGCTAAAGTGCTCGCAGATGTGAGTTTCTACTCAGACTGGGGAAATCAGAAGGGGGAGTCAAGGATTGTAAAACAAACCCCACTGCCCTGATCGGCAGGGGTTGGAGTGTGTGTTTCTATATGTGTATGTGTGTGTGTGTTCTGTGTGTGGCTGCGTTTCGGTCTCCGAGCTGTCTCTCTGCTTACGGGAGGCTTGTGGAATAGCTGAGCTGGATTAAACCCGCACTCTTCCCGAGCCAAGCTGCAGACAAGACTCCTCTCTCCTGTCACCTCCCTCCCTTCACCCCTCCCTCGCCGCTCCTGCCAGATCTACCCATTCAGAGGTCAAGCTCATAAGTCGAGCATATTTCTGCAAACATTCTGTTTTTCCTTGTCAGAGTCGATGTCGTCCAGGAGCTACACCCAGCTGGAGCAGGGCTGCCGCTGCCAGAGCATTATAGCCTGTTGTTACCAGCTCTTTTCTACTCATGGAAGTTCGCTTTGGATCCTTCGACGCCATAACAAGGATCCCGCTGTGGCATGTGTGTGCTGGTGTGTGTTTGTGCGCATGCATTTTAGCTGTGCCAAGGTCTGTCTAGGCGCCACTACTAGGGCCTCTCTCCATTTTTATGAATCTAACCATTTCCACGTTCATGATTTGGATCATGTAGAAAGGTAAATGTTGTGTGTGCGTACGTGCATGCAAGTATGTGTGCGTGTGTGCGTGTGTGTGTTTCCATACTTTCCCCAGAGGCTGCAGAGTCTAGCTGGGGCCTGCTGTGCTGATAGAACCAGAGCCGCCAAATAAAAAACCCAAAATAATTAACAGCCTCATTCCTGTTTCAAAGGCTAATCCCCCCTCTCTCTCTTTCTCTCTGTTTCTCTCTCTCTCTCTCTCTCTCTCGCTCTTCCTTTTTCACTCCCTCTCTTTTTCCTCTCTACCCAAATTCAATTTGCCTTGGCACCGCTCAGCTTACTGTAATGATGAGGGTTACGAAAATCATCTGGCAACTACTGTGACGATATGTCACAAAAGTAGTGAAGAAGGTCATGCAGTATGTATTCACACACACACACACACACATACACACACACACACGCACACACACAGAGAGCTGAGGCCTGGCTCCAAGCAATGTGTTATTCATTAAAGGGAATCAGATTCTCCTCACTTCGCTGCCTGCTCTATTTCTCTATTTCAAAAAAGGCAGAAAGGTGAAAAAGTTAAGAAACAGAGCCATGGGAGGGGGTGGGGGGCTGACAATAAGAAGCTGCTGCTTTGTCAAAATGTTGTTTCTGAGTTGGTCCATCTGTGATCCCAAAGATAAATTGTAGAACAGTTAGGGGTCTGTCTGTCTGTGTGTGCTGCGTCTGCATATAACCCCGTGTGCATTCACTCCACATCATTCATACAGAGTGCATCACCGTATGTGTGTTTGTATACCTGCGTAGTCCCTGTTTATACGTAGGTAGGTATGAGGTGTGTGTACTCACTATGCAGTAGGCCACCAGGGCTCCCTGCACGAAGCCAGCCAGGACATCGGTGGGGTGGTGCTTGTGGTCGGAGACACGTGATAGGCCGGTATAGAAGGCCATCATCAACAGGGTGAACTGCAGCAAAGGGCGGAGGAGACGAGCCCCACGCCATGTAAACCTGGACTGGAGATAGAACTGGAGAGACAGAGACACAAAGAGAAGAATTAATTTTATTCACCTTTTTTTTTTTTTAATCATCATTATTAATGTTATTCTTATTGTTTTTTACTACCAAAGCTTGGGCAATATACACTGAACTGTACATGCAATTAAAACCCAGTCAACTGAACTGAACTGAAACAGAGAGGGAACAGAAGAGAGAAGGTGGCACACAATGGAAGTCATTTATTTTCTACACCGTACACCTTCTGTGTGATCAGAAATCTGTAATCCACAACATGTTGATTGATGTCAATATCAATGTCAAAATCTCTGGGGAACCCTCCCACCTGGCTTGAAATTATTAAAAAAAAAAGAAAAAAAAGAATGTTCAGTGCATGTTATATTGGATCATTAATCTTGCACCTGTGGTTTGTGTATGTGTGTGTGTTATATGACCGTCTGAGAGGTCTAGATTGAATGAAAGTGGGCAGCCTGGCCCGTGGAGAAACATGCACTCTCTCCACAATACACACACTTCATAGGCTGGAGACCTGGACATGACTGATTCTGGTGGTTCAACAACCCAGCTGTAAAAACAGCACAACCACAGAGAGCCACAGCAGTACGCACACGAGCGCGCGCACACACACAAGTTGCAAGTTTCAACAGCGCTGGGTTGAACTCTATACCCTGCATTAGAATAAACAGAAGACAAGCGGATGTACCCCCAACTCCGCCAGCAGTTGCAGACGGTTTTCTGGGTCATGTTGAAGACCAGAGGAGAACCAAAACAGGAACTACTAAGTCCAAGGCCGTTTTCACTCACACACACAAGAACATACAAGTACAAACGCATGCTCTCTCCGTCTAACACACACCACACTGGCAGTGGCACTATGGTGAGGTCAACCCAGGTTCCTCAGACATCCTGTGTTTCTGCAGCTCGCTGAGCATGTACTTCCTGTCTCTCACACCCAGAGACAGAGGGCCTCGGGAGGAACAGCTTCAGCCAAGGTCTCCCCAGCCAAAACCTCCAGACTTTTGTCTTTCAATCAGCTAATCTAACAATACCCTCCCCTACGAGCCCCTGTAGGTGTGGACATGTGGACGTAAAGCTGCCTGACACTTCCTCTACGACACTCATATTATTGTTCTTCTCCTCGAGGAAGGAGAGGAAAGGATCCCTCCCATCCCTTCCATTCCTGTTCTCTCCTCCCTGGCAGGGATGTTTAGACTTCAGGCTTCCTCTATAGGGGCTCTCAGGTATGAGGCAAGGACTACTGATAAGTACTTTTGTCTGGCATCCACACACCCTTCACACAACATCCTGAACCTCTTCATTTTAAGCCAGCACCGATAGAGCATCTTAAAAAAGAACGAAAAAAAGTAGGAGCTACACCTTAAAGTTAGTCAAAACACATTAAGTTACAACATCCCATCAGTCAACAAGCTGTGATCTGCCTTGAGAGTTGTGAGTAAACCTGAATAACCCTGCCAGCAGTCTGATTCAGCAGAGGCATGCACACTCACGTGCTGAGACAATGATAAGTGAGAAGGTTGGAGCTATTTTCAAATGACTGTTTCCTCTTTAACGCCAACTCAAAAGGCTCAAACAGAGACTCAGGCGTTTGTCCCTCTGACCCCTAGTCATCCTCCTCTCAGAAATCTGTTTACTGCGTCTAAAAAAAGAAAAAAGCAAAAACAATAAAAGACAACAACAAAAGGAGTCCCAGCAGATTCCCATGACGGAGGGGAGAGAAGAGCGACACAGAGTCTCGTGGTTTCTGAAGGAATCTGACTCATTCCAGCGAGATCTTCTCTCTCCCTCGCTCTCTTTGCCTCGGACTCAAAGAAGAGTGACGAATTAAAGAAAACTGACAAACACAACAAAGTGGGAAAAAATGCGAATGAGGGCTTGTTTTACATGCCAGCCCCCTTCCCCCCTCCGGTTCACACAATGATCTTGGACAAAGGCATAGCTGTGGCTAAGTTCAGTTACATCTCACACACACACACACACACACACACACACACACACACACACATACAGACACTCGATTTTACTGTTAACCAACAACATAACTAGCATTGAGTTCAACAGGATGAATAACCCACAGGAATATCCCATTCCTCGGCATGCCCAAGGATACTGTGCACGCATTAGACAAAACAAAAGATAGCTCTATGAGACACGCAAATACACATCCACACACACACACACACACACACACACACACTTGTCTTCTATGACTGCAGTGTGCGTAGTGGGGTTTGTGCCAGTTATCTGAGTGCCATCTCAGAGGGCTGGCATGCTGTTCAGTCTCGGGTCCCAACCAAATCAGACACAGCCCAGCAGGAAATGAACTGCTCCATAATCACAGAGCAGCAATTAGCAAACGACTGGGGGCTTAAGAGGGAGATGAGAGGGGGGAAGGAGTGACAGCCACACAGTGGGACCGGCACTTTGTGAGAAACAAGGGAGCAAAAACTAAGGGTTCAGGGTCTGGGGAGACAGACAGAAGGGGTTAGATAAGCGTTCAATCCAAGAATGCCCAGAATGAAACGCTGTTTGGATGTGGTTCATCACGAATCCAATGAATCTTGGGGCTTCCCGTTCATTTTTGTCAGCCCAGTCATTATCTGATTCCAATACATCCCTCCTTATTTGGCGTTGGGATCAGGCTTCAAACGTTAGATACCGCTTCAAAAACGTCACAAGAGACACGAGAACACAGGGGAGAGCATGTTGCTGGGAAAGACCACAAAAGCGTGGGACGGGTATGAAAGCATCATGTCGCATGATTTGTTTTTAACTGGTAAAACAAAAAGGCATGCCACAGATTTCTCCTCCACGATGACTGCCTCCTCCATGCTCTCTCTTCCTGTCATGGCTGGTTTTAGATTTCCAAAACATCAACAGTGTAGCTGTTCCTTTGCTCATTCGGTCCTCCTCTCTCTCTCTCTCTCTCTCTCTCTTCTTCTGTGTTTGCATCAGCCTCTTCTGGCCATGGTCCTGTGCTCGCCGCAGTTGGAGCACTGCTTTCTGACTCGTGTGTCACTCTGTGGTCTGGACGCGGCACTTTCCTCTCTTTCCTCTCTGCCTTTTCATTCAATCTATCTCTCTTCCTAAGGCTGACCGGAGTTCAGATGACGGGTCACTGAGAGGCTGGGAAATACCCAGAGTGCACCAGCTCTCACTGCTGCACACACCACAGCGCAATACAATACACTACACTGAGCAGTACTGAACTGAGGTTGTCCCACCTCGGGAATACCTTGTACCGAGTACAGACCAGCCAGACCCAAAACATTCACCAACTTTCCCCTCTCAAGACCACTTGCCCTGGCTCAGCCCATATGGAAATGTATGTGCGTACAGGGGATTTCCATATACATCATATACTGTATGTCCTCAGTGAATACTCATACATGAAACATATTTGAATTTGGCAGATTTGCATATATGGGCACGTCTGACATACAATGTATTACATATACACAAGTCACTGTTATATACTTGTGCGGATGCGCATATATGCCCGTAAAAGTACAATATGTTGTTTTCATAAATGCACATACATAAATTACACATATATGTATTCAGTATATGGACTATACATGCAATACATATGTATAGATACAGTATATATTTTCATAGATTGGCCATACATGACTATATATGTAATACACGGCAACATTTCTCATATAGGTGCATATACTGTATGTTCATATATTATATTTACATACGGGCAAAGCCAGCGACAGCTTCTCCCATGACTGTGGCAGTAAAAATGGCAGTCCAGGCAAAGTGATATACAAAGAGAGAGGAGAGGAGGAGGGGGAGATAATTGGGAATGGGAAAGGGAATGGGAATGGGAAAGAGCTGGTACGTAATTAGACGGTTTGAAGAAACCCTTCAGGGTGCTAAGGCAAGGCAAGTTTATTTGTATAGCAGCTTTCAAACACAAGGCAATTCAAAGTGCTCTACATAAGAATAAAATACATTAAAACAAGACATTAAAGACATAATTACATAGAAGGGGAAAACAATGAAGTAAACTGAAAACTATTAAATAAATTAAGCCTTGTCATAGACCAATAGCAGGTGGAGAGAGAGAGTGAGAAAGAGAGAGAGCAAGGCAGAGGAGAGTGGGAGAGGAGAGGAAGAGCAAACAGCTGCTCTGAACACAACAAGTGGAGTGCATCCATCCCTCCCTCCAAGGAGTCAAAAAGTGAACAAGGCTTCTCATGAACTGGTTGAGAACAGAAGACAGAAGGAGGAGGAGGAGAAGCGAGTGGGAACAAGATTTTTTTTTTTTTAATTTCCTTAAGGAATGAATTCCCCTAAACAAGAAACCAACCTTCTTCCCATGAATCCCTCTATCATGTGTAAGCCATTGTTTCCATGAGTCACAGCCTCTGTGTGTCTGTATGAGTGGGAGTATATCAGCATGTGTGTGTGTGTTTGTGTGTGTGTGAGAGTTTGATAGTTACTTACAGCCAGGTAGAGCATGGTGTACATGGAAAATGAGGCATGTCCTGAGAAGAAGGATTTCCTGTGGAGAGAAATACCATTTTCAATAAATTTGGGGATTGCTTTGGATTTGTAGATACATACATGCATACACATATGCAAATATGAGTGTGTCTGGACAAACCTGGCCTCCTGTACTTTGCTGTCTTGGCCAGTGCAGGTGTATGTGTTGATGTATCCCAGGGAACAATTGATGGTGGAGAAATCTGGTCGACACACATCTATGAAGTGGGGTCTCATGCGACCCACCGACACTTTGGCAATGTCTGTGAACGACTGGCTGATGGCGCAGCCGAAGATAAACACACCCACCTGCAGGACCACCCACATAAAAGAGACACAGACATAGACATAATATTGGTGCACCTGTTGAATGTATATAGTAATATAATCTGAAATGTATGAAACCACTCTGCCTTCTTGCGGCCCAGTGGAGAGCTGACCTGCTTGTAGAGGGCTGAGACGTAAGGATTCCCAATGAAGGACTTGGTTCCCTCACGTAGGTGGTGGATCCTGTAGCATTCCCCGATCACAATCTAAACAGGAAGGGAGTCAAATGACGTGAAGTGTGTGAGGTAAACACCTGGCATGGATCACACGTTAACGTAATGTTAACTGATTCTGGTAAATCCTAGTCATGCAGTAGGGTTGGCTGCAGATAAACAGATAAACATACAGCACGATAGTAATAGTATGGATCATGCAGGTACATTTTATTTAATGTTTTTTTTCCAGACATGGATGAAGCAGGGGAAGATGAAGAAAGGACAGACAATGAGAGAATGTGGATTCACAGAGAGACAGACAGACAGAATAAGCATGGCCTGCCTTTCCCTCGGGCAGTATTCTCATGATGGGTTTATGGAAAATTCGACTCTTGTTAATGGATTATGGAGGAGTGGTAGAGCTCAGTTCAGTGATATGATGGGGCCTTTAATGTGGGATCTGGTGGATGATGAGGCAATGATGGGAATGGAAAGAAGAAAGAAAAGAAATACTCTGGCCCAGTGTCTCAATCATCACTGACTTTGATATATGCAGGACTTATACAAGGGCAACGGCGTGCTATAAGGCTTTAGCTGAGCAGGCTAACCCTGACTCCCATGTTATTCCATCCAGGTGGTATTAAGTAGTGTTGGGCCCCATGGAAAGCCCTCCTCTACACTGAAGGGGCTTAAGCCAAGCCAGCCCTTGAGGCACAGAGATGTCAATCATCCCTCCGCCTCCTAGGGTATCTGACTGATGGACCGGCTGCTCTCCACCACCAACCACATCTCCCTTTCCTTCCTCCCTCCACACAAGGCTTCACTCTTCGGCCTCCCTTCTCCTCTCACCCATCTTAGGGAAAATATTTACCTGCCCATCTCTGGGCTGGCTGACACTCGGCGCTGTGAACGTGAATAGCGCTGACACTCTGAATACGAACACGTTCACAATGTCAGTCTCAACACTGTGTCCTGCAAATTTATGACGCTTTCCGCTGTTAATGGGTCTGTGTGTGTGTGTGAGTGTGTCTGATAGGGCTGCACACTGGTGCTGATTTCTGATTCAATTCAATTGCGATTCCAACTCAAAAGGTCCCAATTCAATTTCTATTCAATTCGGTATAAACTGAGTTATGGATACTTCAGCTGTAATACCAACTTTTCAGTTTACATGCTGGTGTGCAATTTCAGAGGGAACTACCGTCACTGTATGTTCATTTGTTTAAAAAAATGTAATTTGGAGTTTCCATAGTCTGGTAGTTGAGCAGACAAAATCTGCAGGACTGGATCTTAAGAATACATTTTGATTTAAGCAGCCCTCATGTCCAAGTGAGTGTTGCTGGGCTAGGTGGACCCACCTATGTACCACCTACATGGTGGTCACAGCCAGAAGAAATAAACATGGCAGTGTGTGTGTTTTGTGTGTGTTATATTCAATGAGCTGTTCTGATTGAAGCTGGAGATTAGACCCCCAAGAGGCTGATACAAGCCTGAGGAGTTTATTTGAGCTGTCAGCCGTTGTATACAATCTCCCCCCCCTCCCTCTTCCTCTCTCTAGATATCATCTCTGTGTGTTCCTATCTACCTCTCTGGTTCTCACAGTGCAGATGAGGCCTGTGAGGGAAATGACAACAGAGCAGTGGGGTTAATAGGGGAATGATGAGTTTATTTGGCTTGTCAGTGTTTGTATACTTTCTTTTTGCCTTTCTTTTTCACCTCTCTGTCTGTTGCTATCGCTCTTGTCTGTTTCTCACAGTGTCAGCGCGGCCTGTCAGACAAGGATATGTCGAGGCAGCCGGGGCAACTGTAGGAGATTCTTTGCAACACAGATAAACAAGGCCCCCCGACTAGAATTTGCTACCAGTGTGTGTGTGTGTGTGTGTGTGTGTGTGTGGGTAATGGTGTCTGAGTGGTAGTAGACACCGCTAATGGAATACAGCTGTGTGAGACACGCCAACTTTACCCGCACATGTACATGTGAGAGCACTAACTAACAGCCACACACACATATAGTCTCCTGGTTCCAATAAGCAGAAGAGCTGAGCTGGTATAGTGTATATGTGTGTGTATATGTGTGTGTGTGCCCACCACGTTGATGGCGAGGAGGCGGTGGTGAAGCTATGTCTTAGCCTGGGAACTTATAAGGGGGCTGTAAAGATCACTAATGCACCCTGACCACGTGGCACTAACTGATATCCCACCACATTATCTCATGTTTCCACTCACCCTGACCACCCCTAATCTGCCGCCACTAAAGTAAAGCCATTTCCAGTCTAGTGTGTGTGTGTGTGTGTGTGCGTGTGTGTGCGTGTGTGTGTTCTATGCTGGGAATGGAGAGTCTGTGCTGCTGCTAACTGGCGAGATGCCTCAGGCTATCAGTTGAGGCACGGTGGGCATGGGAGAGGGCAGTGACACATTCACCCACAGTAATGCAGAGGGCACAGGGGCCTTGGAGTCAGGCTGCAGGGATACACGGGGGCATGAGAATGGATCAGTACTCATAAAAAGCTCTTGGGTGTCTGGCACGCATCTATCTACAAATGCATGCAAACAAGAGCACACTTGGGCCGCTTAAGCAGCACTGACCCTATTAACATCATAATGAAAAACAGGCCATTACAATCAAACTTGAATATGGTAAAACGAAGTGTAACAAACAGGATATAATAGGACGGATGGGGAAAGACATGAAAAGCACATTGATTGCAAAAGTCTTGTGAAATCAAGTTTTTTTTTGGATGAAGAGATACATGTGTTTATGTGGGGACAGTAATGTAACACAGTCTACTATTTAATGTTTAAGCTCTGAGGTTGGGGTACGGTATGTTAGTGAAGCTAGGCTATGGGAGTGAGGCTAAGAGAGATGGAAGGAGAGGAAATTAGAACTAACAGGAGCTCATGGAGGGAGGTAGGAGAGATATAGTGGTAGACTTACAGAGAGGATGGCAATAAGAATGCCAGCAGCACAAAGCACGGCATCGCTTATGGTGTCTCCGTTTTTATAGGGGTAGCGGATGGACTCGTCCGAACAGTAAAACCCGCGCTGGTACGGCCTTATGGTGCTAGTCTCAATGATGAGGAAAGGCAGGCTAGCTACAAAAGACACAAAGAGAGAGACAGAGAGAGAGAGAGAGAGACAGAGAGAGACAGAGAGAGAGATAGAGAGAGACAGAGAGAGAGAGGGAAGACATAAAAGCACCAGGTCAATGACACAGACACAAACAGGAGGGAACAGGGGGAGAGCGGGGAGCACGCTGGTGTCAGGGGAGCGTGGTTTGTAGAGGAAGGGGGCGGGGCTCGAGGTTGACTTGAAGCAGAGGAGTGACAGGTTTCGATCGCATGAATGACCAGCGATGATTTCTAGGCCCGAGAGTAACATTATTCCCACTTCACTGGGGCGAACTCATTCGCGAAGCTGTCACTCCTTCACAGCCACCACCATGAACCTCCAGCCCTCCCTTGTCTCTAGCTCTCCAAAGCCACGCGCTCTGCTGGGACGGGAGCGGGGGGGACTTACGGACACCGTGGGCAGTGTCAGCCCAACGGCAATGAGCACTGAGGAGGGGACGGTGCTGCTCTTGTAGGAGTAGCTCAGGCTGGAGTCGCTGCAGTAGAAACCCCTCTGGTATGGACGAATAGAGGTGCGGTGCAGAACCAGGGTAGGCAGCATGACTACACACACACACACACACACATGGACGGACGGATGTGTCAACCCAAACACATGAGTTCACAGAAAACGTACGTTAAGATGGGGTCACAGGCACACCTTGATTGTTAATGGGCGGGTGGGGCGGGGTGGAGCACGTGACCTGTCCCACTTACCTGTGAGCTGAGGAGAAAACACTTCAGAGTGTGAGCGTGTGTGTGTGTGTGAGTTCGTGCTAACGTTTAACAGGCTGTTTGCTCAGCGAACCCTCTCCTGCTGCTGCTGTTGACAGTGTGACACCAGGCTATGGAGGATTCAGGTCTATCCATTAGCATGAGGAGATGCCCCCTCCTGCTCGAGCAAACACACACTGACAGTCAGGGCGAGGGGTGCATTACTTCAGACAACAGACACGGGGGATTTAAGTGTTACAGGTTGCAGGGGAGGAGAGTGCCTTTCCAGGTAGGACGTTTTAGTTTTTAACTTTAAGAGCGCCCCTCCTATTACAGTTTCTGAGGATCATGGAGAATTTTGCCAAACAACATCGACAACAGACACAGACCTAAGTGGAAAACAACAACAAAAAAAGACAGTAGCTGAGATTTAAGCTGTGCTGTATGCTGGGGTGGTCATCTTATTTCAGTTGTTGGCTCACTGAACGACACACACACAATACACACACACATACACACACACACAGTAAGTGCTGGTGGACTGTCTGGGACTAGACCCAAAATACCTTAGTCATTAAAATGTCACAGCTCCTGCAAAGCACACTTTAGCTGTCACCAACTCTATGCACACACACACAGACACACACACACACATACACACACACACGCACACTCTCTGTTGCAGGGAAAATAAATACATATCTTCAAATCAAAGGAATACAAACACAGACGTGCAAACTGTGGCTGGAGCTTTCGAAGTCTCCCTTGAAGGATTGTAAAATGTGTGAATACCAAGAAAAACAAAGCTAAGCTTTCAGGGGCCACCCAACTCTGTGGAACATTTTTGCATGAGGACATGTTCGGTGTGTGCAGCTCTTACTGTGTGTGTGTGTGTGTGTGTGTGTGTGTATGCACTGACTCATAAATAGAGGGTGTTCAAGACACAGAGATGTCCTGACGACTCAGACAAATGGCCACACCAAAACATACATTGAAGATCGTGCTGAGCCGAAATTATTCCAACATGTGGTTCGTGTGGTTAGCGAACATCACAGGGATCGCTGACATTTTTGGCTAAAGTCTGAGATGTGATGCTGAATGCTCCAAATGGGCCTGAGAACCACCACAATCGTCTCACCAGTGACGGGAGAGGGAGATCACATTACCGGTGTGCCCTGAAACACAGCACACACCAGTAACCACACACACGTGAACTTGTACATTCTTGCTAAAAGCTTCAGAACACAGACATACTTGTGAGATACTATGCCCTCACACACCCTCTGCCATATAAACATTATGCATGCTGGGGAGCAGACAGAGAATGATATGTTACTGTCTGGGGCCAATACGGATATCTACCCTGCTAGAACAGCTAATACAGATAACAATATGAATTTCTGTACATGTTGGAATACACACTGTTGATGCAAAACAGATTCAGCTTGTCAGACAGGCATAAGTGTGTTTTCTAAAAGAAAGCTGATATTATCTGATATCGTCTGCCAATATTTCAGTCCATCCCAACACACGAGACTTGATGGGATTTCACACATGCACGCATGCACGCACCCGCACACACACAAAGCTTTTAGACTCCTTAACATGTCAAATTCTTTGATATTTCCCATTTGAGAGATGAAAGTGCCATCTCAGAACATCTACCAAATCAACGTGTTGATGTTCTGTCTCCCAATGCTCCTCCTGTCCTGTCATTCTCCCCGTCTCTCTGCTCTCCGCCTCTCTCTCTCTCTCTCTTCCCTCTCTCTGTCGCCCACTGCTTGCAGCCTGTGGTTAGCAGAGGGCAGCAGGCAGGCTGTTCACCGAGGCAGACACCTGCACAAACAGGGTGCAGCGCCAGGGCTCGACAGGCTGCTGGTGGGCCCACACAGGGCCGGGCTGCTCTTTGGTAGTGTCTGGGAACCGCACTGTCCACACAACAGGCAGGGGTTGGGTTTGGGTGAGCCTGTTCACACGGCATTATGGGGCAAGACCTTCACTTGCACACACAGGGCAGAGCAGCGGCATGACTTGAACTGAGTGGATTCTGGTGTGGATGTAGATTCTTGTCTAAGCCTTTTAGCTTAATGCCCCGGTGCACTCGGCTACAACGTAATACCTTGAACACAGAGCGAACCCACACACGATAAGTCCATACACAAACTGAGCTTTGCAGCGATCTGTAGGGTAAACACTCAACCTTTTCTGGTGGCTGGCGGTGAATCAGAAATCAGATCAGGCGTTTCCCTCATACCAATCTCCCCTCTCCTTTTCCATATTCTTCCCTTTTTCCTTCTCTTCATTCTGGCCTACTTGTGCGGAGGGGATTCACATGTTAATGAGGAGAAGTGAAAGGAGGTCATGGGCTTAACAGACATGGGAAACACACACACACGCACACACTAACCAGTGCGAAAAGGCTAAACCCGGCCGAGAGCGCCATGGGAAACGCAGGAGGTGACCGGCAGAATGATTGAGGAAAATACGAGCGAGACCAAGCGAGGACGAGTGAGAGTGAGCAACCAGAGCTCTAATCTATTGAGAGGCCATGAAAGCCTCTCTGTGCGCGCACTGCCTTTCTCTCTGCACCCTCCAGCCTTGAGATGCCAGGCTGCTTTGTGCCGTCTGCCATGCCATCTCCATGAAAACAGTATGTGGGCATTCTCTTCATACCAGAGTCGAGTACTGAAACCTGGCAGCACACACTCACACACACTCCCAAACACTGACCAGCATCAGCAGCAGGAAGAAATATGGCCTCTTTTATGCCGGCGGGATGAACTGAAGAGAGGGTGACCTTCACAAAACCCAGTGACCCATGGAGAGGGACGGAGAGAGACAGGGGAGTGGCAGAGGAGGGAGAGATAAAAAGAGAAAGGGAAGAAAAAGAAAGAGGTGGGCTGGGCTGTTGGCAGAGGCCTGCAGTGCGTCAGTGCATTAAAAGCCGACTCTTTTACAAGCTCTGTCAAGAGGTCAGTCGCATTCAGCGATGCCTGAGAACCTCACATCCTCACTCCTTTGTAGGCAGCCAGGACAGAGGACAGAGCAATCCACTATTGATACTAAACTAATAAAACTAAACTGACATTTTTTTGCAATTCTTTGACTAACCTGCTGACTTCCTTTATTGTCATTCTCCTACCTTCAAGGGTATGGTGTTTGTTTGGAGGCATTGCTTTGTTCACACAGAGAGCTATCAAACTACCGAGCTGCTCCCGACCCGTGCAAACAGGACACCCAATTAAACAATGTGAGAGAAAAACCGGCGGCCCTGAAACCTCCTCGTTGGAAGAGAGAAAAAAGGGAGGAACCGAGGGGAGAAGGAAACACGGTGGATGCAGCAGGGAGCGAGAGAAAAAAAAAAACAGCCTAAGTGGGTGGCTTGGCGAGCTGCGCTTTTGGGAACGGTTCTATTTGTCTTATCAGATTCTGTCATGCACTTCTCTCTTTCAGGCTATGAGAGGAACCACAGCAGACCACTGGGGACGACTTACCACCACGGATCAGAGAGAGGCAGACAAAGAGAGAGAGAGAGGGAGAGCGGGGGGCATTTTTTGGCTGGTTGAATCAGTGTTTATACGCAGAGGTCTTGGCAGGGCCTTATCGAGGCTGCTCAATGAGGAAAATCCAGGGGGGAATGTGTGTGTGTGTGTGTGTGTGTGTGTGTGTGCGTGTGCACTACTTATTATTACAGCCTGAGCAACACCCAAATTATAATCCACTCACATGTCCATGGTCCATTGCCAGCTAGAGGTCATGGCAAAACAGTGCTTGTACGTTTGTTTTTTATCTACGCATTTATATGTGGAATGTATGTGTGTGCATTAGTGAGCGTGCTCTTGTGTGAGAGAGATTACGTCGCTTTTGATTGGCTTTGGGGTTAAATTTGGTGTAGCTAGCACCGAGTGGACAGATTAGCAGCCACCTAGGCTAATTCGCGCTGCAAGCCTAATTCTGCATTTAGCACAGTCAAGGAGGAAAGAGGCGTGTGCTTATCCTTGTCAGCAAAGTGCAAGTCCATTTTAACCTGAATCTGACCAAACTGAGAGAAAACAATCCACAAAACAAAATGTGTGCATGACACCATGTCAAATGTAGTTGGTATAGGTGTCACAAAGAAAACTGCAACAGGCCTTTTTGTGGGGTATCATAAGGTGGATAAAGTCTGGATTGAAGTATTTCAATAGTCTGCATTAATTTTAATTCCAAATTTCCTCATTACTGAGGCATTCAGATTAGAGATGTCCTATTATTTTCTCTCATCTTAAAGAAGACTGTGCGTACCTGAATAGGAGACAAAAACTATTCTTATGGCAGCTAAAGCTCTGTCCCGCTCAAAAGGTTAATTCCCCTTGACACCGCTCTGTTTCCCAGTAGAGTGAGCGGCACCTGTTCATCTGCCGTAACACTATACGGGCAAGCCTTCCTTTCTCTCAAGATTGAGACTCTCACCCCATCGGACCTCTATTGACATTCTAATGGGCTTACATGGCTTTCAGGAGCAGAATAAGAATGATACTGTGATTATAGTGGGCGCGTCCGGGTGCTGGAGTAATGAAGGCCGCAGTGTGTGTGAGAGGTGAATGGGAGGCGGAGCAGGGCGAAGGAAGAGGTATTGTGGTCTGGTCTAATGGAGGATTTCCTCCTCCTGTCCCACAAACAGGCCATGTGACCCATACAGAGAAGGAGAAGGAGAGAAACAGACAGAGGGAGAGAAATGGGAGGAGGGAGACAGACGATGGAGGCTGAGGGGGTTTTTGTTGACTCCATAGACCTGTCAGTAAAACTCTTCCCCCTCTCTTCTTCTGTGGTTTCTCTCAGGGGCTCAGCGACAGGTCAGATAGCTGTTATGGAATCAGTATCAGAGCGGGTTTACAGTATGTATGTTATCTTAGTAACCTGGTTTGTTTTCACAGGCTTATCAAATTCACTGCGGCTTTTGACACAAGCATGCGCAAACATTATATCCTGTATGGTAGGGCCAGGCAATATGGACAAAATCAAATGTCGCAATATCTTTGATCAAATACCTAAATATTGAGATTGTGACAATAGTGTAGGGATAGCTGTTGATGCTTTCATAAGATATTTACACACAGAGGTTTTTGATAAGCAGAGTACTGATAGCTACACGTTTACCATGCATGTGACATTCTGCAACAGGGTAACTACTTAAAGTCACCCTCTGCACCGAATGGGTTAAGATATCTCATCATGGCCAAAGGTCTTTGCTAAACATTGGAAAGGTACTGTCAATAAAGAACCAAACCAAGAAGAGTGACAAGTCTAATAAGTTCAGAAAACTGCATCCCTTTACTGTAATGCAGCCTTTAAAATCACAAAAATCTATACCTTATGTCATATCTTGACATTACAATATCCAAAATCCCAGATGATATCTAGTCTCATGTCACATTGTTGTTATACCAATAGATCACCCACTCCTAATATATAGAATTATACTTATCTTTTAGTCCTTCTATCTAAAAAAAAAAACAATGCACCAGAGGGAGCATATATTTTCAATAACAAACTATGGTGCAAGGTAATCCTCCCCGTCTGACCTCTGACACACCCAGGTGTCTGTATGTGCATGCATGGATGTGTGTGTGAGAGTGTGTTGTGAGACAGGAAGACCTGGCTCTATTTCAGGCCGGTCCCTGTTTCTTAAGGGAAACTCTTGACATATTTCTATCCTGCCAGGTCTTCACCTCCACACACACCCTCTCACATAACCTACATCTCTATAGAATACTCCAATGTGGCCTACATGGCTACAAAGGTGTGTATGTGTATGTGTGTGTGTTGTATTGTGGTCATTTAATATGTGTGTGACAGTTGTGAATGAGTAAGCATTGGTTCTTGTTGGTTCTACTATTCAGTACTACTACCTACTACTTTGTGTGTGTGTGTGTGTGTGTGTGTGTTAATGGTCTGTGGGGACTCCTCCTCATTTTATAGTCTAAGCAACTCTCAAAACCATAATCCATTCACACAGATGTCCCCACTAACACCTACCAATTACATGTGTGTGTATGCCTATGTATGTGTCTGTGTATATGTGCTTGTGTTGGAGAGGTTACCCAGCTGGCGCCTTGTGTTTATATGTGTGTGTGTGTGTGTGTGTGTGTGTGTGTGTGTGTTGTATGTGTGTGTCTGATAAGAATAGGGGGGGATCAGAGAGAATGGCTGGCTCAGTGCCAGGTTAATTTGCCAAGGGACATTGTTCTGCCAAAAAGTGAGCTGGGAGGTGAGTGGGAAGCTGTATTAGTGGAAAATAGGCATAATAATTTGAGTACATTTCCATGGATATATTGTGTGTGACAAGGTGTAAAATCTGACAAAGAATAACACCTTTTGATAAATAATCTTTCAGAGTTAGTGGTGACTTGTCATCTCATGCTCAGCAAAATAGCGCGTCTTAATATAAATCTTAACCTTTAGAGCTAGTGGGGTGTCAAAGTGGGAAATGCTTTCCACACTTCCTCCACATCTTAACCCCAGGACACACACACACACTCTCTTCATTCACCTAAAGCATCATGTGTCTGCTAAGGTTTTAAATACAGCAGGCCAAGCAGATGCCTTAGATGTTATAAAACTTGTTGCATGCCCAAAACTACATCAGGCTGTTAAGTATAGTGGTTGCTACGGCCATGTGGCTTGAAAATGTGTGGCCTTCCAGGAACTTGGGCCCAGTGTGCATGGGTCAGCAGGGGTGCATGACACTCCCTGCAGTAGCTGATGGGGGCCATAGGTCAAAGGTCAGGGATGTGACACAGCACCAGGATTGGATGGTAGGAAAGGGGAACAGGGCACAGATGTCACTGTAACCCTGGCAAGCTTGTATCTCGTAGGAATAAAGCCCTGATGTCTGGAGCAGAACACATCTGTGTTTTTGTGTGTATTTGTGTGAGTGTGCGTGTGTGTGTGTGTGTGTGTGTGTGTGTGTGTGTGTGTGTGTGTGGAGGATTTCTGTGGTTCCATTGGCAGCTTCAGTGCAGCATTTTCCAAACATTTTTAAGTTGTCAACCACAAAGAGCCTAAAAAATGCTCTGAAAATCCAAATAAACAAAGTCAGCACCCAACCACCACCCACGGGTTTATCCACGACCCCTAAGCAACTGTTTTGGAAACATACATTCACACACACACACACACACACACACACACACACACACACATACACTCGCACTCACACACAGATACAGATGTGCTCTGCTCTAGATATCAGTGCTTTGTTTCTACAAGCTACAAGCTGCTGATGGCTCTCTCATGCATGCAAAAAACAACACACATGCATGCACACACACGCAACCACACAGACAAACACACACAACCACACACATGCACACACAGAGAAGTGGCTGAGCTCAGCAGAGTGGTGTACAGAGTGAATCCCTGTCCTTTTTTCCCCCCTGTGTGTGAATACCCCAGCAACCGGGGGGCCACGGGCTAAAACATGTGCTTACTCAGAGAGATTTTATTCACAGGAATAAATGCCTTTTACACGCAGGCATCTGTTGGGACACACTCTAGGGGCCTTTTACCAACAGGCACCTGCAAGGGCAGCTTCTGAATGAGTGGTTCATAGTTGCTGGCCTCGTGTTGCTGTTGGCAGGTTTCTTGAAGAGAAGATGGATTCAACATTGTTTTGGGAGGAATTGACTCATCTGCATTAGCAAAAGGATATTTGCAATATATCTCAAAAATAGGACTTAAAGCTCCTCAAAACGTGCATGCACTGTGAGCTGAGAGGGGGAGGGCAGGCACACAGCTGCTGCAATGGATGGAAACTTGAGCAGTGCCCAGGGGCCAGATCTGGCTCTTTGGCTAGATGGTTGGCTGGCTAGCTGGGCGTTCCTCTGTTGTTGCCATAATGGCATTATTACCCCCTGGGTCAAAAGCCTGGCTGCAGAGGAGAGGGTTGTGCAGTCTTTGAAATCTGACACCAATGTCCTGATAATGCACTGCTGTACTTCTTTCACTACATTCTTCAGTGAGCCCTTCTCTTCATCGGCTTCACTAAGACTGCTCACCTTTGCACACCTCACACAGTGTATTTGTGTGTACTGTTTGTCTGCGCAGAAGAAGACAATAGGTGCTAAAGTGGACCTACGGTGTGAATGTTGTGTTTATTGTTTCCCAGCGGCGCAGGGAGCCTCTTCACCCCGACCCACTCTCTGTATGTAAACAGGATAGGCCTCAGTGGCTGCAGCACAGATAAGGCCTTGACCAATAAAGATGCTGAGCCGATTGCAGCACAGCGCTGGCCACAGCTGAGGTGATAAGCACCGCAGCCTACAATCCATGTAACAATACAACTAACAATACTGCTAGCAGCAGCAGCAATAATCGTAAACAACTGACAGATAATCAACAGGGCTCTAGAGCTCAAACAGGACAGTCTCTCATCTCTGTCATTCACTTCTTCCCTCCTTCCATTCCATCCTCCCTCTGTCTGCTACGGGCCTATTAGTGCTCATTAACGAAACAAAGACAGCTGAGGAGCATCAAAAGGGCCATTGTTCTTGGAAACAGTGAAATCTCTGACCCCCAACCCCCCTCTGTGGACACACACACACACACACACACACACACACACACACACACAGTGTTGTAGCGGGCAGACAGAAAGCAGAAAGAGAGAGTGGCAGACAGAGGGGCCCAGTTAAGCACAGTGTGGTGGCAGTGAGACGCAACGAGGCCTATAGCTCTTGGCCATCTGGCTGTTATGAAGAGCACTCTATCTGATTGTCTGCTGCCCTCACTTTCATTTACATTAAAGGGCTAGTGGTCCTTTCCAGTGTGCAAAGAGGGCTGAGCACATTGCATTTTTTTTTTTTGGTTCTCAGTCCCATGTTGACTAATACAGGTGTAACAGTTCACCTTTTTTTGTTGACTTGAGTTGACTTCTATTGGATTTAGCTCAGAAACACTGATCTGATTCTGATTCAACTTCTGTCTTTTCAATTTAAACATTACACCAACAATTAAACACAACAGCTGAATGGGACTTTTGCTCTGTAAAGACTGAGCAACAAGCAGAAATCCTTTGTGTGCAGCTCAAGGAAAAGTCAGTTTGTTTTTGTGTTTTTGTTCCCAGTCAACCTAACATTATTATTCATGACAAGAAATGATGAATGTTGTACATTATAAATGTGTTTACTGTACAAAATATGTAAAAAAAAAAAAAATAAAAATATAAAAATGTAGATGCAAGAAAATAAAAATAAAAATCTTGGCTCATGACATGCATAGTTCAATGAACTGAGGACTGCAGAACCCAGTTTTTGGTTTTTGTACAAAGTCATTGCATGCCTTTTGACCAATAAAGCTACATGTAAAAAAAAAAAAAAAAAAAACTATGTAAAGTGATGAGGAACTTATCCATATCATGCAACAGAGACAGAGGGTTAGATTAAAAAAAAAGAAAAGAAAAAAGAACACCATGGAGTTAATAGTAGGAGGATGTTGAGGAGACGTCATATTTTTGTGGGTGTAATGGCCAATTCAGTGTTTATGAATAATCACCAAACCCACACACAGAGTCCCACAAAACGTTAATTTACAACACCCACTTAAAACACTAACACAGGCTTGAGCACATGCAAGAATTACTGCTAACAAAAGTTTATGGGAGGGTCCAGCCCAGTAATCCAGATTTATCTAAATAAGCAGTTTGTGGGTGTTTACCTGAGAGGGTTGTAATCATAGCTGTGAGACAGCAGAGGACAGATAGGAGAGACAGGAGCTTTACCAAACTCCTTTTTGACTGTAAGTGTAGACCAGAAGCTGTTGTTCATCCATTGTTCAAGTTTAGTTTTTTTTGTTTTGTGGAGTTACGCTGGTGAATGGGGCAGAGACAGGAAGAAAAGAAAGAAAAAAATGTATTTGGTTTTTATACCAACATAAAAAGACACATCAGTGAACCTGATGCCTGCAGCTTGCCCACGGGAACCACATGGGACACATACAGAAACACACACATGCACACAAAAAACTGGCCACAGATGCTTCACACATGCTACCCCTTCAGCCCCCAACCCTAACCCCCCCAACACACGCACACACACACATACATACATACACACACACACACACACACACACACACACACACACACACACACACACACACACCGTCCTTCCCCCTAAGGCAATGGAGCAAATCTAATGACAGCTCTGGGCAATCCCTCTCCCTCATAATCCCCATGGGACACACATGCACACGCTCACACCCACACACCTCTAATCACAGCCCTACACAGGCACAAACCCAAGGGGTTTGTCATTTAACTTGAGCACCAGTGGCCTAAGAAGCTAGCCACATGTCACACTGGCAGGCACACACACACACATAAGCACACCCAGTCTGGCCGCGATACCACCACGGGACAGCTCACACATACACAGAAACACAAACAAACTCGCACACGTTCTTGGATGGCTGGTTGCCCTCTGGCCGAGGCTGTTGTCATGTACATCCAGCTGATCTTTATCTTATTATATAATACAGTGATGCTCTTCTGCCAGGGGACACTCTTTACCTTCTGAAAAGCACACAATGGCACCGTGGACCTCGCCTCGTCCCGCAGCCATAACATAAACACAGACCACAGCTCACTACAGGCCAGCCCCTAAAGCCACTGGTAACAAAAAGACATATAGTGATGTAATCAAACCATAAATACCACATACATTGACCCTCTATAGGATCGCCGGTTCAGCTGAGGTAACTTGTTTGAGTTGAAAGTTGAGATGGACGTTATGTATTCCTTTATGTGTGTCCATTTAATGTCTGCATTAAGCCTTTGGCTATGTAGTAAATGTCATATAGAGAGAACTGCAGGCATCTTGTCCTATATAAGTCTGTATTCTGCCTGACCTCTGACGTGACTGCTGAACATAAGAATGGACTGACAATGTGTATAAACAACAGACTATAAACAACTTCAACAGTTCTTCTCAGTAGATGGACTCTGAAGGACTGAAGGACTCTTTTAACACTCCTCTTTTGTGCCTGTTAACACTGCAAAGTGGTCTAATCTTACCATCTTACATTCCCAGAAACAAACATGTAAGGGTAACACAGCAAGCATGACAGCCTCAGAAAAAACAACAAGGAATAGATGGTTTATAGTTTAGTCGGAGATGACAAAAAAAAAAAAAGTACATCTCTGCTTGTATACAAAATACAACCAGAGACGCTGAAACACATTTCCTCCTCTCATTCAGCTGCTGCAGAAATAGACTTAGAGTTATTCAGACCTCTGAGAGAATTTGGCCTCAGATTAAGGTCAACCATTCTGGACACAAGCCTGTGTTTGGGTTCATGTGCGAGGGCCTCCCACTCAGTTTGCTAGATTATAGTCTTGTACCAGACAAATTCTTGGCCACCTCTGTTTCTCTACTGTACAACAGTAAGATAAGTTTCACTTGTTACTCACTATAGATTCACACTACATATCTGAGTGTATTTACTTTCTTAGCTAACCTCAAAATTATTATTCTCTTCTTTTTGTCTTGTCCTTCTTTTCATCTTCTTTCTGTTAGACCTACCATTACTGCAGAGCCAGCGAGGAAGAGGGACTGATGTGCCTGTGTGGAAAAGGGAAGAGGGAGGGAAGGAGGGAGGAGGGAGGGAAGGAGAGGGGAAGAATGGAAATGGGCTGTGGGGCAAAAAAAAAAAAAAAAAAAAAATGGACAGGATTTCATTTCGCAACCACACCTACCTCCGACCGACACTACCTTTCCGTTTCCCACCCTTTCCTGAGCTCCACTACACACCGTGCCCCCTCATTCACTCACTCAGAAAATTGCACCAGATGTCACATCAAGAGTCTCTGGCCCCGGCACTGCTGCCAGATGAAGAATTTGAGAAATTCTGAAAAATATTTGTAGAGCGGCTCAGGATTGAAGTGGCTGGTGGCTGGAGAGGCAGAGGTTAAACCTCTCCAGCTTTAATGAGGGGCTGTGTGACTGACTGCTGTAATACTATAGCAGCTAATGGGGAGAGTGGGCCGTAGCCATATAGGGTTAATGCTATAGGGCCTGTTATGAAGCTGATTCCCATGGGCCATAAAGGTTACACTCCTCGCCACTGCCAGAGACAAATTCCTCAGTATCTCTGATGGAAATTCACGTCACCAAACACCTGACTGACTCCCAGATCGGATGAGATAGCTGGAAATGTGAGATGCTAATGGAAATTGGCTCTTAGTTAGCTGGGATCATGCTGAGAGGTATTCATATGAAAAACACACATTCAGCTCTACTGGCGATATCAAATAGGTCATCACGTGCCATGCAAAGACAGGACAACTGGTCACAATAGCAACATCCACATAGGCCTTTTAATACCTGCTTGCTTTCCAACACAAAACTGAGAGTCAGTGGTGGCTCTCTTGGAAGCTTCATGTTTACATCCTGCTAAAGGACCCAGCTGCAGAGTATGAATTACTTCTAAACCCAGCTACTGTAGTCGCCCCCATTTTTCTCTCACACTAATGTATGCACACAACACACAAAATCTGTTTTGCATTGTATAAAACATAATCGGGGCTTAGGTGTGGCTACTTCAAGAGGTACTGTTTCCTGAAAAGACAAGTGGGCATCTCTCTATCCTGTCTTCCCACAACAAACATCCATTTAAAACTAGATGACAGTATGCCAGCAGCTAATGTATATGTATGTTCACATTAGTATGTGAGAGAGTGAGAAGAATATTCCTCAGCCTGTTGTCTACTTTGTGGACTTTTGTGTGTGCTCTGTTGTTGCCAGATCATCTGTGCCGCTCGGCAACAGTGGAACTTAATCCAAAGTGAAATCAGCATACGATGTTTATACCCGGCGACCAAAATCATACACTGTAACTGCTCTCTTGTTTCAGCACTACAGCATGGTGTCTGTGCGTGTGTGTGTGTGTGCTTGTGCGTGCACTTACAGATGTCATTTGTGCAAATAAAGTCATTAGCAGTGCCTAGGGGTCGATGTAAACACTGCGTGTGTAACCTGACGGCAGACGGACAACGGACAATCTATAGAAAGATGACACCACTGGCACCATAAACTATGTGTGTGTGTGTGTGTGTGTGTGTGGCACCAGCTGGCAGATAGGGACTGATTAAAGGTAATGGGATATTTATGCATTTGCTAGCGGCATAATGTACGCTGTCTTCTCCGTCTGTCTGTCACTCTCCCAGTTACACACACGGAGAACAAAGCCCATTCAAGATCACGCATTCTTCCAAGTCCTCCACACACCCGCATTCCTCACTCGCTCATTCAGGACCCCCTGATAACCCTCCTTTCTCCTTCTCTCTCCACACCCCCCACCCACTCCAAACCCCCCACGTCCACTCCCCAAACCACTAAAGTGGGCCAACCAATCATTGTTGGGCAGCCAGATTCTGTTTAGCATGACAAAAGAGAATTTCTGTGGCCATTTGTGTGTGTGTTTATCCGTGTGCTTACATGCACAAGTGTGTGTGTGTGTTCTCTTTGAATGGCAAAGAAGACCCGAGCCTGGAGCTTTACCAGCAAAGGAAGTTGGTTTACGCAGGAAATTCACTCCACATGGACTCAAAGCTTGTCTACATTTATGTGAGTGCAGATGAAACAGTGTATCTCTGTCTGGGGTTCTTTAATAAGCAAACCAGTATAAACCCACTGGAAAACTTTGCCTGTATCTGCCAAGCCAATCTGCTTCTACTACACTGCACCAATGGAGAGTGCGGAGTTAGGCTCCCCTGCTTGGAACATCCCGAACAATAAAAATACTGCTCTTGTGTGGCGCTATCAATCGCACATTCGTTACTACCGTGATGCTTTACTTTCTTCATAAAGCTGCCAGCAGGGTTCCCACCTGCTCCTCTAATGCCTGGTCAGCCATGGGTCCTGCTTCCCTCTCCCTCTGTTTCTTTCTCTCTCTGTCTTAGAATTGAGAGGCATTCCCCTGCCACAACACATGCTTAAGCAATTATTTCATGCATTCCCCTGGACAGAGAGGGAGAAAGAGAGAGAGAAATCTGATGTGGAGTGATCAGGGGCAGCTGGCCAGGGATTTGCAAGGTTCTGGGAGAGAATGTGTAGAAGTTGAGCTCGACTCCCATAATCCTTCTCGGGAGTGGAAGAATGGGAGAGAGAAAGAGGGAATGAAAACAGGGAAAAGAGAGAAGGGGGGGCCGCCAGAGTGAGGAACTAAGGACTGGGCTACAGTGACAACAGCCAAAAGCAAACCAGCATTCAAAGCACCACACACACGCACGCCGACACACACACTGCACACTGAATGAGGATGGGACGCGTACAGAATAACAAGTCACAACTAACAACGGGAGCAAATCACAACAGTAAAGACCAGTGTCACTGCTTCTATTACACTGACAGTTTTAATCATTTTTTTCTCTTACAAATCAATATTTTAATTACACATTGATTTGCACTCCAGGTATGTTGCATCACTGTGTGCATGGAAAGCTCTAGCTGGAAAGGCACCTCAGGGTTGTGGGGGCAGAGGAGCATGGTTATGGGTGCACCAGAGGGGGGTCACGGGCTATTTAAAGGGCAGTAAAACAGGCAGGTTACAGCACTTCAAAACATTTATGCTCCGGGCACGCTGGCAGGCACCAGCAGAGCAGAGGAAGCACGCTGATAGAACCCTGTGATGTTCAATGAGCTCTGAAATCATCAATATGTTATGTGATACCAACATTTACATCGTGCTGTCTTGGCGGAAAGTAACAATAAACATGATATCCAGTCAGTAAAAATTCAAAGTTGCGCTCTCTTGCTGATTCACTAATCTCCATTTCCCTCACTTTTTTCAGTGTCACATCAAAAAGATGACAAGCTGTAACCAAGGTATGGCTTATTACAAAATGAACGCATTGTTTGACAACATTACAACAACTCTGCACAGTCAATGTTTTGTTCCGCGCTTCCCCGGCGTGGGATGGTGTGTTGAACTGCATGATAAGGGGATGCTGCAGATTATGTTGCCCTGTGGTCACAGATAACAGGCAATACTTTTAAAACGATAAGTGTTTTTTATTGCCAAACACTAGAAAGCGCGGGCTCGGTTTAACTTAGTTATCATTGTTTTACTGTTTTAGTGTCAATTCCATGTGTTAAGTGGGACTTTTTGTGCAACTTCAGCGCTGTTCAAATTAGGTGCATTGAAAGAGATACTAAATGAATAAATACATAAATTTGGGTGTGTAAAAGAGAATAGTATGGAAACATTAACTTACCAAGGACAAGACAGAAGATATCTAGCCCTATTAGCACTTTCTTCTTTCTGTTGTCAATGCCATTGTTGTTATTTAACGTAGAGGTTCCTCCGTTCCTTGTCTCTTGAGCCATTGCTTTCTCATACATATACTTTTGCATTTGAGAACTCCCCGTTTTCAGTTCAAAATCCCGCACCACCGCTGTATGTGAAGAAACTCTATCAATTTCACAGTGCGTAAAAGGAGAAGCCGGCGCAGAAATGTCATGCAATTGGGAACAAACTTCCCAACTCAGAGGTCTCGTAAAGTTGCAGATATGTCGATGTCCCGTTGGCTCGTATTTCTCGTTAAGAAAAAAAAAATAATTAGAAGAAAATCTGAATCTTCTCTACGACACTGAACAGTCTTTAAAAGGCCCGACTCGCGCCACTGGTACAAGAAATAAAAGTTGTTTGAGCTGAATGGAAAGCCCGCTCCCCCTTTCCAGTCTCGGTTCAAAGGCTTGAAGTGAGTGAGAATAGCGCTCCGCACCAAGAGCCGCTCTTGTTATATCAATCCTTCCTCTCCTCCTCCCCCTGCTCTCTTCAAGCTCCCTCAACAGCTTCAAGGCTCAGCCCTCTTCCCTCTGCTAGCGGAGGGTAATCACCTCCATCCCTCCATGGAAAACTTTCTCAGACTGGGGACCAGTAGGGCTGCGGAGCGCGAATCTACAGCGCACCTAGCGGTTACGCGCGGTACGACAGGCGCACTGAGAGCTTCAGGTTGGTGAATACCTCTCGCACTACTGTGGGGGGAAAACAACACCTTTCTCTGTACCCTGACAGTAACAATAGCGTTGTTCGATCTTTTATTCAACGGGATAGTGTGACAACACTTCATATCATGAAAAAAATATATTAGGAGAAAATGTATAGTTTTGGTCCCATAATGTCTCATAATAGTGTTATTTGATATGTTTTTGTTTGTTTGTTTGTTTTTTATTTATTTTTATTTAGTGGAATTCTTAAATTCCTATATTCCTATTAAGGTTTATTTTGCTAGTCATTACTCACTGCACTTTAGATAAATGAACAAACAAACAAACAAACAATTGATATCAATTTTTGTTAAGAGTACAGTTGCACACTTTTACATTTATTTTGGCACCACTCATACGCAATCTGTGCAGAAACACCTCAACATTTTTAACTGACCACCTTCACTCTCACTTTTTCACATTTTTTGATTTACTGAACATTCAGCTTACATTTACTGATAATTAAGTTTAATATTCACAACTGAAAATGTGCCCGTAAAAAAGAATGTCATTGTTCTGGGCATTTAATTCAAACATTCAGAAAGGATATGGGCTATTCATGAAAAAAGCAGGGAAAAATAGTTGCATTATGTTTGCTTTACAGTGTTTTTGTCCAATGCTTGTACTGTTGTGTAACAACTGTACTGAGAAAGAAAAAAAAAAAAAAATCCTAGACTCAACTGTATCTTTTGGTCCTATACCAATTATTTTATTATGTGATAAGCCACAAGAGGACGTGCCTTACAGTGATAAGAGGGGCGTAGAAGCCTGTGCTCTTGTGGCTTGCTGCTCTATAAAACAGTGGTAACACACCACTGTATTAAAAAAAAGACACTACACAAATATTAAATAGACATTTTACTGTTAACAGTAGTAAAAATGCAATGTAAGTTACTTCCTTAACTGTAAACGTGTTTGCTTTGACATATGAGTGGACACATGGTGGCCATGTGTAGCCTTTCAAAATATGCTGAAGTCATAGACATAGACACATCTTTGTTTCGAGAAAGTTCATGCACCAGCTCCACCGTAACTTTGCAGTCTGAGTGAAGGCCTGGCCTATAAGCCTTACATGCACTATCCAGTAGAAGCTACTTCTTGGGTAAAAGCCTATTTACAAATTTTCTCAGTTGTTTCCACATCATAACTGGGCCTATTAACTAAACATCCCAAACCATAATGCCATCTACCAAAAGACATACACATTCCTCAAAACTATAAACACTATTCCCCTGTTTTCACACATTATCCAGATTTGTTAAACTTTTGTGAAAAAAAAAAAAAAAAAAAAAAAAAAACTCTATACACAAATCTTTTCATTTATTACTGGCTGCACCATGTGTTCATTTTGAAAGCACTGGCAGTCAGTATCATTAATTTAAGCAATCACAGCAGGAACCCAGCGATCACACTTTTCTTCACTTCACATTTCAACACTACAAGTCAAAACTGTTCACACACCAATCAGAATCTCAGGATTTGACAAGACCAGAGGGACAACCAGTGCAGCCACGCTAAGTTGTCACCTGGGACAACATCAGTTTCCCCTGGTTTCCTCTGCTTAGTGACTGGTTCACTAAAAACCCAAGATGTAGCAACATCTGTCTCCCTGCATAGGCTCCACTCCTTAACCTGATAGAGTTTTTTTTATTATTATTATTCAGCATGGTGGTGGAAGGTCTTTCATCTGTGTTCACTTCCTCCAGGCCATTCTAGATATGAAGGATGGATAACACATACGAGCCGTTTTCCCCTCTGCTTGTGATGCTGATGAGAGTCTCTGACCTGAACAAACCCAAAGACAGGGTGATGCCGGAGAGAAAATGCAATTTCTTTCCTTATTTAAAACTTTTTCCTCCATTAGTTTATATTGGTAAATATGTGGGATTTATTTTACTGTTGTCTGTGGTCTTTGTCAGTTACAGTAATTGCATATTTTTTAAGTATTTTTAACTTTTTCACTCAACAGTACAAATTTTGAAAATGTATACATGTGTTGCGTGTTTATATCATGTTCATCATGTAAAGAGTAAAAAGCACCATTAGCCTACCAGGTTTTTACAGCAGTGTTTTCAATTGATCTCACCATTGTGTAATGGTTGCTATGTAATGTATCTGATGGCTTGTGAGTTATGTCTGAGGGCAAAGTTTGGTTTAGTTGGAGGATTACATGGTTTTGAGTGAAGTGTTTGATTTTAACGTGGAAGTTTGAAGTTTGTGAAGATGAGTGTGCAGTTTTGTATTTGTGTTTAGAGTTTTGGAAAACAGAAAAAAATTAAAGAAATGTGTCCAGCAATCAGAAAAATCTGTAACTGTGATTAGCTAAGCTCTGTCTGCCATCTAGTGGTGAAAATATGAACAACTTCATCTTATCTGCAAGTCATCCATCCATCTATTAACTCCTCAGCTAAAATTCCTTTACCTGCTTATTTTATCCTGCAGTCATGGCTGTTGGAGTGCAGTGGACAATTTTATGAGGGCCATGTCAAAAACTATTAGCTTGTTTTACAGGTACAGCACCTTTTCCCTCAATAAATAAAGACTAAAGACAAAAGCCAACAAAACGGGGAAAAAACTTCATGGCCATATACAGGAGACTCAAATGCCCAGTAATGGGCTGTTGTAAGCATTGCTATAACCATAACCCCAGGTATGATGCAAAACATATCACCTACATTCATTAAGCATGGCAATATGAGTGAGCTTTATCAAATAAACACAACTGATTTCTACCAAGTTCTATGCAATGCCAGAACTATAATCTCGCTTGTTTTCTGCATCTACATTCACAGTAAGAACTGAGATATACTCTACCATCAATCAGTCCTCAGTCTCCTGGCATTATTCCCACCCCTATTTTGCCACTATTTACCTTTGCATGCTGGCTGAGCGTGGGCAAGTGAATCTTTGGCTGCAGTGTTCATTTTAACAGCAGAGACATGCATCTAGATTACAGTATGTGTTTGCAAAAGGCATTTAATTTCCAATGTGTAGGCTGATGGTCTAGTCCTCCTATTACCTTTGACGTCTCTAAATACATGATTAATATTTTTTGCTTCATATTCAATGACTTTTCCAAATTTAATGGGGACAACTGGATAAACATAAAACTAACATGATGATATGCTGTCAGTGTCTTATACACATTTTGTGTACACTGGTGTTGCTTTTTTAGCTGAATAAAACATCAGGATTTTACACAAATTTGTTTTAAGTTGTTTTGGATGACACAGAGGAACTATAAGGTGCCATTCATCAAAAAAACTTCCCTCTGCCTTAGGGCCCTCACCTAACATAACCACGCCTGTACTAGTGAGAGAACCACTGATAGTTAATGTGAAATTGCAGGGGGGAAAACATGATTCCCACAAGAACTTTGATGTAAATTTGAAGGTAACAGGGGGGCTAGGCCCAAAGTTGCAGGATGCTCTACTGGGCAATCTCAGTTAGAGAAAAACATAAGTCACTGGGGATGAACAGGCATGGTACAGACTGCTGCAAAAATATATATTGTTCTGCATGAAATTAAACAGGAAATCAGCATGTGCCCATTACCAACAGGGCATGAGGTCATGGGGTACACGGTAATGCAATACTGTCAATGGGAAAGGTCCTGTTGAAAACATTGCAAACATTAAGCAGTTCCTCTGTGATTTGCCTAACCAGTCTGACTGGGACTGGGCAGCTGGCTGATAAGGCAGATGGTAGATTGTCAAGTGAGAATGGCAATACAAGTTCCCATCGCCTCCCCAGACGCTGCCAGTGGGATAATCCGGGCTTGCAGAATAGGCTGTACAGTTCGCCAGCAAATAATATCTGGCCTCCTAAAGCCCCTCCGTGCTTAGCCTAGAGACATTCCCTACAAATCTGACAGTGTGTGTTTTCGTCGGTGGGGTCTTGCTGTGTGAGCGAAGTGCCCCGCCCCTCCGCGCGCCCCACAGGCAGGCAGGCAGGCACATCCAACACACCGCGCGAGCTTGGCCGTTGGTAACTGAGAAGATGGCAGAGCGGCAACAGAAACACGAAGGCAGGGTAAAGATCGGCCATTACATCCTCGGCGACACGCTGGGAGTGGGGACCTTCGGGAAAGTAAAGAGTTAAGTCATGTTTTTGTCTCACGTCGAGCAGAATGTGTGCGCTGTAGTTATGCTAGTAATAACGAAGAAATCGGTGTACCTTTCCCCCGACAGCGTTGAACTTGCCGGTGGTCACTACGTAGTTTGCGTAGCAGTGCGGACAGAGCCGGGAAGCGAATGGAATTGTGGCGTAAATGTGTTTTGAGAATGCGGCCGCTTGAAAGGCAAATTCTTTCACCGAAGCCCCATATCTGCACCGCTCTGTTATCAGCAATGAGATGTGTAATTACCTGGGGACGATGGCTGCACGGAGGCAGACAGCCATGCTTGCATTACTACCGTGTAACGGCTGATGACTTCGGTGCTCAAGGTTTCACTGTCCTGCTGGCCGCAAAGGACATCTGTGAAGACCGAAACCCACCGTCCGTGCTTAACGTTAACTGGTTATCAACAACACGGTCTGGTCCGATATGTTATCTCTTTGTCCGTCGGCGGCAAGCGCCTACAAAGTCGGCCGCAAGCCACACAAGCGTAAAGTTTGCCAAAGTGGCATGGCATGCTTTTTGTATCAGTTTCCTCGGCTACAGTTTTCGAGCTGTCTTGCATGACCTTGTGGGATTTTAACTCCATTCTCACCCCGCCTCTTTCTCATGCGCAGCTTGAGGTATGTAACGTTAGAGGAGGGTAATCCCATCTCAACTCTCTGTACCCACCTTTTTTACACGAGGTAAAATAGTGTAAAACAAAATAAATAAATAAAAATAAAAAAAAATCAGTGCACTGAGATTTATACAAATTATGCAAACAGTGTTCTCTGTTTGAAATGACATAAATCAGTGCTTCTATGAAAATGAACTTGATTTCTGTTCGTAAAGAAGATGGCTTATGATGGTGCCCATGTAGGAAGGTATAATGGTTTCACAAGTTTATTTGCTGCTTCACTGATTGCGTGCAACCTGTGAAGTCTGGCTTTGAATTGTGTTTGACAGTGACAGTGTAGCTACACAAACTAAGCTCAAGCACAACTTATAGTTCAGGCACTCTGAACAACCAGTTTGCTTTTGTTGAGTGGAAACAAACAAGGCCACATCAAGCCTTAACATGTCATATGTAAAGACGTTTTTCCTGAAAGTCATAATTTATTCACAAAGCATAGCCTGTTAAATCGAACAGGTCTCCAAACCAGAACATACTCTCTCTTTCTCTTTGATTTTTCTCTCCCTTTTCTGGGCATGCATACATATTTTGCTTATGCATAAACTTCCTATGTGTGTTTCATAAGTGCCTCGTATCTGTATTCTTTTATGTTTAGTTGGGGAGCATCAGCTAACAGGCCATAAAGTGGCTGTGAAGATCCTGAACAGACAGAAGATCCGCAGCCTCGATGTCGTGGGGAAGATTAAGCGGGAGATCCAGAATCTCAAACTGTTCAGACACCCACACATCATCAAGCTGTGAGTGGGGAAAGAAAATCGCATCTTTCTATCGCTTTTAAGGCTATTTGCAGTGCCAACATCTTCCATCAGGACATAGACGAGTCTCTATTAAATTAGCAGCTGCTGTGTTGTCAGCCCTGTGCTGTGTCACGTTTGCTCTGAGCTTGTCCCTACGTTTGTTTACTACAGCTGCGCTATACTGAGCATGCCTGCAGGGTTACCAGGAGGCAGAACACACGCACACACACACACACACACACGCGCGCGCGCGCACATGCACACAAAGACATAGACTCACACTGGCCTGGAGGGAGATAAAGGGATCTGTTTTGGTTCGCACAAATCTCCAGCTAAGGGGATAGAAGTTGCACTAATTCCTGCATAGCTAAATCCCTTTCCATTTCCAGGTGCCTCGTCTCTTCTCTACCTTTTCTTGACCCTGACTTCTCTCTGTCTCTCTTTCTCTCTCTCCCATGTCTTGCCTCCCTTTTTCCTGGTCAGTCTGTGTCTGTCTCTCTCCACAGTCTTTGTGTTATTTTTAGGCCAGGGTTAGGGTTAGCCCACTGTGACACTGTGAGCTATGGCAGATATGTGAGCTCTCAGGCTGCAAGTGCCTACTATCTGAACAGGGCCGGAGCAGTGGGGAAACACACTTTCTCACACACATACGCAGACATAAACACTGACGCGCACACTCAGTATAAGCACATAAACAGTCGATGCTCACTCATTCACAGATGGTTTTAGGCTGTAGAAACGGAGCAGTGCAGCCACTGAAAGATGCATTGGCTCTGTTTGTGTAACCAGGAGGCGAGGGGATGAAGTAGAACAAATGTGTTAGAATTTCCCTCAAGTGGTTCCACTGTTGTTGTGTTGTCTCCTTAATTTTTTTTTTTTTTTGTTTCTGTGTGTGTGTGTGTGTGTGTGTGTGTGTGTGTGTGTGTGAAAGAGAAAGAGGAGATATTATGATTTTGTGTTTGTGTCTTTTGCCCATACTCAGCTACAGCCAGCTTTACAAGACTCAAGCCAGTGAACAGATTGTGATGAAGAGCAGAATCTCCCAGGAGCAGCTATTTATGAGACTGTGCCTGGATTTTAATATATCTGACCTTTATGAAAACAATGTATATACCCAACAAGCCGTATATCACAGCCTAGCCGAACCTCTTTGTTTGTTTGTGGCCATGTGCATGTGTTGATATATTTCTGTCCTTGTAAAGGCATTTGGTTCCTCGGAAGGATAAAAGGAGAGAAGGGGTCAAATGTCATCACAAGACCAGGGAGACAGGAAGAAGTCCTAACATTTATAGTTTGTTGGAGGCTGAAAGGTTAACAGTCAGTCAGTGGTATGTGTTCACAAATATACTAATGCAAATGTGTATTTGTATGTGTGTAAGGTACCAGGTGATAAGTACACCCACAGACTTCTTCATGGTGATGGAGTACGTGTCTGGAGGCGAGCTGTTTGACTACATCTGCAAACATGGACGGGTAAGATTCTTCATCTGTTTATTCAGTGGTAGATTTAAGTCTCCATGCACTGGATACCACTAGTCACTCAGTGTTTTGCTGAACATAAAAATGATGCAAAGTAGCTGTCCATATGCCATGGTTGGCTCAGACACCAGAACACAACTGCAGTAGAGCAGTCATGGGAAATTATGGAGCAATGTCTGTTGGTAGTATTTTGCTACCATCAGCAAAACACCAATTAAGGGATGTTTTGGAATTCGAAGCTTGGCAGCTTGTGGTGGTCTGTTGAGACTCTTTATGTTGGTGCTGCTTTTATTTTGGCTCTTATCTACTTGTTACTGCATGCTACTATTTGCACTTTGTGGCATGACTTTTTTAGAAGTTGTGTTTGTTCAGTGAAGGTTGACGGACCACATATGCTCTTTTTGGGCAACATGCTGCTTCTTATTCATGCAGTTACATAAATTCAGTTCAGAGAAATTCTCTGAATGGCTAGTCTGCTACTGCGGGGCACTGAGGAGCTCTAGTGGAGAAGTTAATAGCAGCTGTAGAACTCTATTATGCCATTCCACAAAATCCTTTGCACAAGCACACTCCATTGCTCATATTACACTTTCCATTCATATTGTAATGTCTCCTACAGGTGGAGGACACAGAGGCTCGTCGTCTTTTCCAGCAGATTATCTCAGCAGTGGACTACTGTCACAGACACATGGTGGTCCACAGAGACCTCAAACCTGAGAATGTGCTGTTGGATGCCAGCAAGAACGCCAAGATAGCTGACTTTGGTAAGATCCTCAGAGACTTTGGAGCGATGGGCATTTCAGGTAGAGGGAAATAGGGATGGACTGGTCTTCTAGAAAAAGAGAAATTTGAGACTATTAGAGAGGAGATAGCATAAAATCAGAATATATTCATGAGTGCAAATTAGAAAGAGGCAGAGTTCAGACTAAAGGTGAGTTGAAAACACGAGGTAAATAGGAAGCTTGAATAGAGTCAAGTGGTAGTTCGAGAGCTAGAAGGTATGACATGCCCTTATTAATGTTACACTTTAGGGAAAGTGTGAAAATCACAATAATTTACCTGTGTGCGAACCTGATTATTAAATTAGAGAAAATTGCCCACCAAATTCAGTTCCTTATCAGTGGCTCAGTAATTATTCTGGTTGATTGGTTCAGAGATAGAGCCTGATGCAATATGACCATGAAACAGTGAAAGATCTTCTTAAACATGCGAAGGCCTTGTACCCAGCGGGGCGTGTGGGGTGGAGAGAGGTCTCCTAGCAACAGGCAGGTCTCATATCAACTCTGGCAGGAAGCCTTGAGGCCCAGTGTCATCTGATAGGGAGGGAAAGAGGGGGACGGGCAGGGGGGCACAGCAGGAGAAATGTTTTGGCTAAGAGCAATCGACACTGGTGAACAGTGAGAGAAAGCTGAAGGAAGGGGGATAAGAGATAAAGGGGAAGGTCAGGATGTGGGAGAGCGGCTGGTGTTTAGCTTATGGATACGGCCCTGGCAGGCAGACTGAGGCTCATCCAATTAGATGAGCTTTGTGTTTAGGGCTTAGAGACTTGGCGGGTAAAGGCGGATAAAGATATCATTGATGCCCACAGTGCGTAACTCCTAGCCTCTTCCTGCCACACTGTGTGACTGTGCCCAACTCTCTGCCCATTTTCATTTTACTATGCCTATATAAAAGACAGGAGAGTAATAATACAATAATATTATATGATAAATGCATGGAGGAAAATGAACTTCGATAGTGTGTATGTATATCAGAGTAAAACAGAAGGGAGTTAGTGTGTCCTTGCTCTGTGGTTGGCCAACAGGACTGTCAAACATGATGTCAGATGGAGAGTTCCTGAGGACAAGCTGTGGCTCACCCAATTACGCTGCTCCAGAGGTCATCTCAGGAAGGTGTGTGTACATGCATATCTCCACTTCTGCATGCCAGGTTTTGCTTTTGCACAGACAATACTTGCGTGTTTTGTGTGGATCTTTTATTTGTTTCTTGCTGCCAGGCTGTATGCAGGCCCAGAGGTGGACATCTGGAGCTGCGGGGTGATCTTATATGCCCTACTGTGTGGCACTCTGCCCTTTGATGATGAGCATGTCCCCACATTGTTTAAGAAGATCAGAGGAGGAGTTTTCTACATCCCAGAGTACCTGACCCGCTCTGTGGCCTCGCTGCTGATGCTTATGCTGCAAGTGGACCCTTTGAAGAGAGCCACCATCAAAGACATCCGGTACTGACCCCTCTTTGTGTAATGTAGAATCTACCATCTTTTATCTTCTGTGGCAATTTTTTAAACTATAAGTTATTTCTGTTTTGATTCTATGGAATCAATTAATGGAACAAATACCATCATTTCGTGATGTAGTACCCCTGTTACCTCAGAAAATATTTAAATTTCATAAATTTTCAGCATTGCCACTGGAAAAAAAAAAAATGTTCTGATTGAGAAAAGTGGGACCAAGCAAATGATGAGGGTGTAAGAGCAAGGAGTACCTCTTGAGAATCACCGATTAATCCTTAATAATCAACAAGATGTTTCAAGGCACTAATAAAGATAAGCAGCACATAGTGCACGGCATTTTGAAATTAACCTGATCATGACTGGGTTTGCTTCCACAGTTTAGAGTTATGACTTGACAGCAGTTGTATTTTGAACGGACTGGTTCCTTCTCTGATCCTCTGTCAGGGAGCATGAGTGGTTTAAGCAGGACCTGCCAGGCTACCTGTTCCCTGAGGATCCATCTTACGATGCCACAGTCCTGGATGAGGAGGCCGTCAAAGAGGTGTGTGAGAAGTTTGAAAGCACCGAGTCGGAGGTCATAACCAGCCTTTACAGTGGAGACCCACAGGTATGTTCACAACACATATTTTTGATCTGTTGAGGTACAGATTACCTTATACCATGGTTTGGGGGAATACTTGTTGATTGGCTATGTGTGTTAGTTAAAATCATCTAATGCACACACCTTGCTCAAGTGTAATTGCTGTTCTAAATTCATATGCTCACCACAAAGTTCTGAATAATGTATAATAAAACACTCTTATAAGTATTATAAATTGTTCATTATTGTCTTATATATAAAACCAAAACCAGTATAACTTGCATGGTAGTTATATCCAGATAGTTCTTTGTCTAGACTCTAAAGTGTCATGTTTGTCTAGAGTTTTATCTGGATAGTAAGCCTTATATTTGGAAAGCTATAAAATCTCTTACTGAATATGAAATCATACAGATGCTGCCTGCCTTGATGTCTTTGCAGTTGATTTAAGCTATCCATCTTCGTTGTTGTTTTGTAGTAGCCTAGTTCTCATTGTGTTTTTTTTTCCTTCTATATATGATTCCTTCCTCACTGTGTGTCTTAGTGAAACTGCCAATGACAAAACAAATGCTGATCATGGTAATGTGTGTATCATCTGTTGTTTTCATGTTCAGTTGACAAGTAGCAAGTCTGAATAGGCACTGGTGTGGTGGTGTCCCATAATGACAGCTTGTGGGTTCTACAATGCTTCTACAATGTAGTCTTTGTTTATCGAATTGTGGTTGTTGTAATATTGAAGTGAGTCATTGGTATGCTTGTCAATCAAATAGTGTTTCCAGTGAAGTGACACTTTTTCTTGGATTTTCTGTTTGAGAATCTGTAGGTATTTTTCTTTGTTTTGGTGTCTGTCACTGCCCATGCTGACTATCCAGTTCTTCTATTTGTTCCAAACAAACTGTAGTTGTTGTTGCTAGAAACATAAAACAAATTACTTCTTGTATACAGCAGAGGATTTTTCCGAGGAAAGGTTTACCTGACACTGGGGATGAAGGACAGCAAATGTAAAAGCGTTCAAGTGTAAAAGTTAAATTACTGTTGTGTTACAGAGGAAACCGCCTCTAGTGATCAAAGACACATTGATCAGCTGCTTATATAGATCAAAGAGCTTGGGACAGAATCATCCCAATACAAATGTTGTTTAAATAATTTGCTTTTTGTAACCATGTAGCCCTCTTACAGTGTTCATTTTGGGGTTTGTCATACATGAAAATATATGGAAAAATAAGTAAATAAATAAAATGAAGCTGAGGTATTTTTTTTTTTTTTTTTTTAGAAATGTTCTTGAACCACTGCCAAGCTGTTGCTTAGCTCATATTGCTTTGTATGTGATGTATTTGTAAGCAGCACAATACTGTTCCAGGCTATAGCCTAAATATAATTTGAATTACCATAAAACTTGATAAATTTGTTTAAATGCTGAGTCTGTTTAATTGGCCAGTTATGGCTACACATTTTGACAAATAAATAATGACTTTGATGAGCTGCAGACAGCAGGCAGACAGGGTCATACATGGTTATGCACTTACAGTGTGGGTCTAATGTGTGTAGTAAAGTGAATAGCTTACCTTGAGAGGTTTTGGAAGTTTTACATTATATTTTATGTAGTGTACTGTATTTAAATCAAACAGTAATTTATTTTGTAATTTACTACAGATGTGCAGGTGTGTGAGAATAGAAATCAGTAGATCGTGAAGCCACTGTACTGTATATCAGTCAACAGTAGAGATTAGCAAAGTGACGTGTGATTGTATGGAAATACTATTACTTTTAGCATTTGCACCCTAACCTTATGTTTCCTTTACTTCCATCAAGGACCAGCTAGCAGTGGCCTACCACCTCATCATAGACAATCGACGCATCATGACCCAGGCCAGTGAGTTTTACTTAGCCTCCAGTCCACCCCAGGGCTCCTTTATGGAGGAGGGCATGCCCCTGCCCCCTGGGGTCAAACCCCACCCAGAGAGGATGCCTCCACTCTTGGCTGACAGCCCCAAGTCACGTTGTCCTCTGGATGCTTTGAACACCACACGGCCCAAACCATTGGCAGTGAAGAAGGCCAAGTGGCACCTGGGCATCAGGAGCCAAAGCAGGCCCTATGATATCATGGCTGAGGTGTACAGGGCTATGAGACAACTCAACTTTGATTGGAAGGTAATGGGATAACGGACTTTCTTCCTTTTAAAGTGATTGTTTGGATTTTTACCCATATAGCGGTGTTTGTTGGTCTATGCGAGTACAATACATCCACAAACTTTGGTCCATTAACTCCTTCCCTGTTGTGAGAATGAGAGTGGGCTGCACCAAAATGAATCAAGTACTGATACAGACCAGAAAACAACACATTTTTGAGTTGCGACACAATGCTGAAAATGTATTTTTAAGGATGTACAACTGCTGGAACTGGAGTTGTTTCTGCTACAGCAGAAAACAGTTCCACCGTTTTGGAAACCAGCTGGCTAACAAGAGCATTGAAACTACAACCAAAACAAACATGGGTTGTTCTGCATACTTCAGAATAACTTTTCAGCTTTGTGTCACCAAACAACAACACAAAATTACAGAATGAGGTATCATGCATTGATACACCCGATACTAGAAGTACTAGTGTTGGTAATGTTTTTAAAATTTTGGCTTTGATTTGGTTCCTAAGTATAGCTTCCTGTGACATCTGTACTTTGAACGCCAACATAAACTCAAATGCATGGATGCACAAGTGGGCATACTTAGAAATGGGTCTTTTATTTGTGTTTGTAGGTAGTGAACCCATACCACCTTCGTGTGCGGAGGAAGAACCCAGTGACCGGCAACTTGGTGAAGATGAGTCTGCAGCTCTACCAGGTGGACAACAGATCTTATCTTCTCGACTTCAAGAGTATCGACGGTAGGTGATAGACTACCAAGTATACACACACACACACACACATACACTACTCACAAAAAGTTAGGGATATTTGGCTTTCGGGTGATGGAAAATGTAAAAAGTTCACGCTACAGTGATATTATATCATGAAAGTAGGGCATTTAAGTAGAAGCATGCACTGGTGATTTCCTCATCTCAAACAATTTCTTGAAACAAAAGCCAACAACAGTGGTGGGTATACCACAACAAAAAATGTCAATGTCTCAATAACTTGTCATGTGCCCTTTAGCATCAATTACAGCTTGACAACGACGTCTCATGCTGTTCACAAGTCGATTTATTGTCTGCTGAGGTATGGCATCCCACTCTTCTTGAAGGGTGGCCCTCAGGACATTGAGGTTCTGGGGTACAGAGCTCCGAGCCTCTACACGGCGACTCAGCTGATCCCATAGGTTTTCTATGGGATTCAGGTCTGGAGAAAGTGCAGGCCACTCCATTTGAGGTACCCCAGTCTCCAGCAGCCGTTCCCTAATGATGCGACCTCGATGAGCTGGAGCATTGTCGTCCATGAGGATGAAATTAGGCCTGTGTTGTTCATGCAGGGGCACAATGACTGGATTAATGATGTTATTCAGGTAGTATGGGCTTGTCACTGTACCATTAGGGCAGTTCTGTATTGACTAGACACACCTGCCCACACTGTAACACCACCACCACCAAAGGCTCGTCTGGTGACAACAGTGGCTGATGCATAGTGCTCTCCTTGACGTCTCTAACATCGTTGGCGGCCATCATTTCTGCTCAACATGAATCGGCTTTCATCAGAGAACAGCACTGAGGCCCACTGGTCCCTTGTCCAGCGTAAATGCTCCCTGGCCCATGCAAGACGATGACACCTGTGCCTGGTGGTGTGGTCAGGTACCCTTGCAGGTCGTCTAGCACGCAGACCATGCTGATGTAAACGGTTTCGAATGGTCTGACGTGACACTTGGGTGCCTCTCACCTTCCTTAAACGTACCTGGAGTTGAGTGGCATTCATCATCCGGTTCCGCAGGGCACTGTTCACAATGAAGCAGTCATCAGTGTGGGATGTGGCCAAAGGACATTCACTTCTATGCCTTTCTGTAACTCTTCCAGTCTCTCTGTATCTCTGTTGCAACCTGCTGATGACACTCTGTGACACTCTAAGCTCAGTGGCCACTTCCGTCTGAGAACATCCTGTTTGAAGCCTCGTAATGGCGAGGTGCTGTTGATCAATTGTTAGGTGTCGTCTTGGTCTCATGATGTCAAAATGTGAACAGCATGATGAGGAGGACTGTTTAAATACCAATTCTAATTGAACCAGGAAATTTATTGGTCGATTCATGGATCAAACACCTGTTGTGAATTTTGCCGTTAAGCTCCTTGTTAGAGAACAGCAACTTGTGCAAAAAGTACTGAAACATTGAACAGTTGGACATGTGCATTTAAAGTTTACAGAAGGTCACATTAAGTTCACCTGTAAAGGTTATAATGCATTTTAGGTTCATCCTGAAATTTCACCTGAAAGCCGAATATCCCTAACTTTTTGTGAGTAGTGTATATAAACTGCTCTGTTGCTGAATGCTGATCCTACTCTCCTCTTCTCATCTTGCCTCCAGATGACATCATTGAGGCAGTTGGCTTTAAATCGGGCTCATCCACTCCTCAGAGGTCCGGCTCCACAGCCGGTCTGTACAGACCCAGACTGAGTATCGACTCAGCAAGCCCCGCCATGGATCTGCCCCAGCTCAGTTCCTCTCTCCCAGGGTCCCTGTCCGGTAGCACGCCCTTGCTCAACCCACGCCAGGGATCCCACACCATGGACTTCTTTGAAATGTGTGCCAGTCTGATCACCACGCTGGCACGCTGAGAGGTTTACCCCTTGACCCCTAACCTTGCCCTTTGATCGGACGCCAGTGGGGAATTCATGCCAAGTACAGATTTGGGAAGTGTGGAGCTTTTTAAAAGTCTCGGGTGACCTCCTCTCTCTGTTTTTTCCTATCCTTCATCTCTGTTCCAGCTGGAATGGGCTGGAAAGTTGTATGGATGTGTGAACAGCAATGCCGGTCAGGTGTTCACCTCAGTGGGAAGAGAGACAGAGAGGAGGCCATTGAGACTAACAGAATAATAGCTTGTTTTAGTTTGTTTGGACACAGTTCTGGGGTCAGAGACCAGGTGTTTAAACATCTGGCCACAGCCTGTGGAAACTGATCCTGGGACTGCAAACTGTGAACTAAAGCTGTGAGGCCAGCAGGGCAAGAGGTTAGAGGTCAGAGTTCACACTTGCTGGGACTAAGGTCAAGTTCACTGTCAGTCCTCCCACAAATACCCTCAATCCTCTATCAGCTGCTGAAATGTCATCAACCATTGTAACACATTACAGCGGGACATCCTGCTGAGTTTTCCTCAGACACAGACTAGAAGTCAGTTTTCTTGATTAGGACACCTGGTGGGAAAACTGACACTAGCTCTGTGTCTGATGGAAGCACATGCAAAATTTTATTTCAGGTTTTATATGGTTTTATAAAGAAACAGCTTTTGTTATCCATGTATGATATATTTATATTACAATCACATTACTTAGTTCAAAAGGTTGACAAAGGCAAACCAAATAACAGAGTTTATACGTGCATAGAGGATTATTATTATTTAGATATCAGATCCATATTTATTTTTAAGAGCTTCTTTTTTAGGCACTGTAGGTACATTATTTAAACTCTGCAATCGACACAAGGAGTTTTATCCTGATTTTTTGACGAGATGGTAGATGATTAGTGAAGCTAGAGGGATAGCAGAATGACAGTAGTCTGTGTGGTACTGACTGTGTGCTGCATTTAGCTTCGATGCCCAGATACACACCATCTCTTGTGTGATTTCACAAGTACTACATTATCCAGCTCATTTTTAGCAGAATAATGGACTGTCCAGATGTACTGCTTCGATATTGTGCATACATAGCATTCTTTTGCCCTTCGATTTTGCAGATTCAGAAAATGCAAAAAATTGCACACAGCCATCATTTTCTATATTCAAGGACTATCACAAATATGCAACAGAGAACAAACACTCACACATGCACACTGACTCTTTTACACCTCAGTTGAGTCCTGAACAAATGTTAAGCAAGCTCTTTTAGCTGTTATTATTCTGGTCAGCCATGCATACTCAGAATGCAATTAAAAAGCACAAGCAGTCCTGCAACATCAAGAGGACAGGCATGGCGTTCAGTCACATCTACAGTAAGCTGAACAAAAGGCAAGCCCAGTGCTGCTTCTCACAGAAAGGGCGATAATCTTAGCTGGCACTGCAACCATAACGTGTGAATAGAGAATTGGGACGATGATAAGAGGAAGTGACAAATTAGTGAAATTCATGTGAGATGGTGTGTATCTGACGATAGGCCAGAATAAGCCACAGAAACCTTTCTCCGGTTGCCTTAAAAATGCAAACACATTCATTTTTGTGCATATGTACTAGTGTGCATGAGCCAGTGTGCATATTGGAGACCAGAGGGGTAGAGTACAGTGCATCATATGCATCTTGTCTTGTTTGTTATTGTTGATCACAAACGAGACAAACACTGGTTCGTTAGTTGGAGGATCTGTGCTGTAGTTTTAATGCCACTGAGCTCTCCATTTTGTCTGTGACATTAGCAGAGCTGATCGAAAGTGCAAATCAGAGAGGAGTGATGAGCGTGAAAACATTGTGCTTGTAGCTGTTGGGTGATGAGTGATGGTCATGGTTATCTTTGTGTGTTTCTCTTCAGCCGTTGTTGTCCGTTCAGTCTGCACTTTACAACTCATTTGCTGTAGCCAGCGGATTTCAGATGCTCTGGTTTACAGTATCACTGTCTTTGTGTGGGAGCACACACAGCAAGATTGTAACCAGATCCAACATGAATGAGGATGTTCACAAAACCTTAGTTGATGAAATGAATGGGGTTGTCTTGTAGGGTGAATTCATTGTCCTGTCGTTTTGTACCATAGTGAGATACTTCCTGTATTGTTGCTGTAAAACTATGAAGATTCTGTTTTTTTTTTCTTTTTCTTTTTTACGACTGAATGTAAAGTGAAAGCTGGTGCTGCTCAGATGAATCTCTGTATCTCTCTCATTCTCTTATTTCTGATCTTTCTCTCTGGAGTTGTTTTGTTCATTTGCAGTGGTGGTGTGATATTGATGGAGAGCACCAGACCGTTGCCTTTCTACTGGTCTCAATAAAACACAGAGAATGGGGGAGTAGACATAGTTTGTACTGCACTGTAACAGTCTAGACTACTGTTAAACCAGATGCCATGTTGCTGCCTGACTTCTTTGTTGGACCTACAATAATAAGTGTGAACTGGGATTTTAGTTCCTCATTCTGCCCAGTTATAAGAGCTGTCTTTAAGCATTACTGTCTGGGTTGTGCTTGAAATGGATTTGATCATTTTTGCCTTACGAGAGCATTATGAAGGCTTTTGGTTGAAATGGTAAAAGCCAAATTCTGTGTAACTCTGCCGAAACCCTTTATTACATGTATTATGTTTTCATGTCTTTGTAGGGGTGTTAGTCTTTAAACCACATGCATGGCTTTGTCTGTCCTCTCTGTGACTGTACATACACCTCTGTATTATCTACGTTGATGCCAGGGAAGCTCTACCCCTGCTGCTGAATGCCTGCAACTGCATACAGTGACACTATTGTAAAAAACAGCCTTCTTTGACCATATTACTCTCAATTGCTGTGTCTGAAGTGACTTGTTATATGTGTAGTGCACTATATTGGTCACACAAGATCCAAGTCTGGCCAGTGATAAATTCATTACGGACCTTGCTGCTTGTGAAAACAGTATAAAACTTGATATTGACCAATGAAGTGTACTATCTTAGAGATAATCAGTCATGGGTTGGGTCTAATATAACCAGTATTTACTGTCAGATGTAGTACTGTACTGTACTGTATTACAGCTGTATGCAACTACCAGTGGCATGTTAGTCACTTATACTCTACTCTGTGTCTGGAGGTGGGAAACACACCAGAGGGGCTAATCAACTACAGATTTTCCATGTTGTACCAAAGTGAGTATTTTCAACAGCAAAGCTGTGCTCTTTATTTATTTGTTGTGGGGGTCTTATGATTAGTGTAACTCAGAATACCCCTAATGTGTGTCTTTGTGTCTGTGTGTGTATGCGTGTGCGTGCACCTGCACATGTGAATCAGAGTAAATGTGGTTAAGGGTGTGTGTCTGAGCATGAGTGTGTCAATGTGACAGCGTTTCAGCCATCTCTCTCTGTCTCTTGTGTCTGATTGGGTTTTGGATTTCTCTTGTTATGCACTGCATGGTGTTGCTGTTCTGATTTGCACTTTAATGAGTATTTATTGTAAAACTGAATAAACAAACATATGGAAAAGGAAAATGTTCTTGGTGTAGTCAGATTGGAGCTTGATATCATGTTTGTTACACACACTTGCAAACACAAACCACAGAGGATTACTGTCTGCATTTTTATTCCAGACAAATTGCACCCATAGATGTCAATATTTTACATGACTATGACCTGAGGCGATAATCGCTTCCTTGTTTCCTTTCTATAATACTTATTATTCATCAGCTTCAGGGAAAGTTCTTCACAGGTCTTGAGAGACTGGAAGCACATAAAAGCAACACCTGCCAGTCAATGGCTCTATAAAAAGCAAAGGAAACAAAGTTTTATGGCTATGCTTCACTATAGAGGGTGCAACCTTGACCAATGCAGAGTAATATGCCAGCATAATGATGTGCTATTTTAGATTACCCTGCTCATGGTTGCTAAATGGTAAACTATCTGAGATTATTATATTAACTATACTTAATATCTTAGAAATCTATTCATAATTTTTAAAGACTTTCACATAAGTGGTTAGAATAAGCAGTTCCATAATACCTCATCTAACTACAAACTCTAAAAATAATGAGGGTAATCCAGTTACAATGTAGAAAAAGGTGTTCACATACAAAAAAACAATATAAAACAGGATATCAGGATGATGTGGAAGGCGGTCATGCATCTAGTTTTTAGTGTGCACAGTCCTACAAATGAACTCATCAGGTTTAACAGAACCCAAAACAAAACAAATTAAAAAAAATTGCTGGTGTCCAAACCTAAAAGTCTATCCTGTCCTTTGGTGATGTATTAGCTATGCTGACTCATACATATTTGTCAGTCTGTGCCCATAGGAAATGTAATAGGGGGGTTATGGCATGTACGTCCATATTAAATACCTATATATAGAATGTATTCCAATTTGGCACATGTTTATCGAGGAACATACATATATATCTGACATATTTAAAAATATACTGTTATATTCTTATTCTGATCATGTATGTGTGCACATATTTGATTATATAAGGACAATATGTTGTTTTCAGGTACATATATATGTTACGCATACTGTATGTGTTCAACATAACATATATCACACATAACATATAACATCACATATATCACAGTACCCAGGGGAGGATCATGCATATTTGGTTCTCATATGAATATACAGTATATGTAGCATATAAGATAACATTTCTCTGGTATAGGGGCATATAGTGTGTTCATATATTTCAGTATGGTTGCTGTCAGCAGACCTAATGATCACATAACTGTTTTTACAGGCATAAAAAGAGCCTAGTTGTGTTGTCAGGGAGTATTCTGCAAGTACCCATGGAGGTTTGTGTGTGTCTGCAATAAGCTTTGTCACTCTTGTCCTGGGATCAGCTGTTCACCTTGGATCAGTGCTCAAAGTCAGTGCCACCAGCCAAATTGTCCCGTCCTGGCTCCAAACTGCCAGCGACGCTCGCTTAACATTGACAGTTCCAGTTTCAGCTGGGGCAGGTTTGTAGCTTGTTGAAAAATCTCCACTCTTATGTAATTTGACTCTCTGATCCAAAACAGCAGTCGTCAGGGAAATAAGGCGATAGTCAAGTTGTTGTCACAGAGATTACATGACTGCCACAGTGTGGAGGATATCATCATGAAAGTCAGATCTGTTTCTTCCCCCTGTAGACGGCAAAACAAAAGTCACTTCACCATGTCAAGCATACAGCGGTGTACAGCGCGACCTCAGAATCGTCTCTACCTTGTTTCGTGGTGGTTACTCCGCAGTGATGATGTCAGCATACAGGTCAGGTGGAGGTAAAATGAGCATATCAGGAAGTTCAGAATCTATTTCGGGTGCTGGATCACTCGCAGGCCTGTAGACAGACAATACATGTTTGTTTGTCAAAATGTAGTTCTTAGGATAAACCCTTTCAGGTGTACCATTCCATTTTCACGGGGTACCAACATACTGCATATGACAATTACTACACAACAGCAAAAGAAGAGCAACATAAATAAAAAATAGAATTACAGTTATTATCAATATGGCAACATATAGACAAACAAAAACCAAAAACAAAGACAAACCCTGCACATTAATTGATGAAAACATTGAAGACATTACAACCACAGTTTGGCCAAGGTGGCAGGTAATAGATGAATGATGTCAGTGAGTGTGAGTGGATCTCCAAAACTTGCTTTAAAACAACAAATGATGAAATGGATCTAATACCATGTGACTATCTTTTCTTTCCTCTCTGTCTCTCCGTCAAACACACCAATACACAAACTCACTCAGTCTCGCCGCATGCACGGATCCTCATTCCAGGCAAAAAGAAAGAAAACTTGCCTGTCAACAGGTTGCACAGCATGTTCAAGATTTTTCTTTGTTTTACAACTCTACTTACGGGTGAGCTGCCTCTTCCACATGCACAGGACCTGGAACACAACCAGGAAGTATTTTGGCATTATGTTTCAAAAATCCATTGGCACTCACTTAGGATTTCAGCCATTAACTCAAATAATCCAGAACATACAGACTGGGTGGTACATTGTTCACATGTTGAGTCTATAATTACAGTCACTTCATGTACATGTATATATAGAGAGAGAGACACTAAACAATGGCATGATGTTTGGGTATATGATATCTATATTTTTATGAAGTACTAAAATGATCACCATTGCAGACAAAGTAATCAACCAAATATTACTCACTTGTTTCTGCTTCAGTGCTGCTGTTGGAAGGAAATGAAGAAAAGAAAGAGAATTTTAATGAATTGTGCGTGCGTGTGTGTGTGTGTGTGTATGTGTGTGTGTGTGTGTGTGTGTGTGTGTCATGCATACCTGGCAGTTGGCTGTTCTGCTGGTTTGGGTGAATGGAAAAATGTGGCCAACTTCTGAAGTGCTTCATGTCTTGCTCTGAGAAACGAAGAAACAAATACACTCACATATATGTCTGCAACCTGAATGTGTGTGTGTGGTGTAAATCTATGTGTGTGTGTGTGTGCGCGTGTGGGATAGGGTGCACTCACTGCATATGGGGGCCCTCTGCGCTGATGTCACTGTGACTATGCTGGTGGTTTATAGGTAGTTCATGGTTTCCTGAAAAGAAATTTTGAAAAAATGAAAATGATACACCAATATAATGCACCGTCACCACTAAACGCAGCTAAAGTATAAAGCTTAAAGATATTTAAAGACACAAGTGCCTCTTGTTGAAATCACCAAACCCCAGTCTGCCATCATACAATCAGTATCCATATTATAAAATACACCTCCCAGTGAGCAGCACAAACCTCATTCTTCCAAACACTGAGTCACATGTCTGTGACTCAGTCTATAAAGCATGAAGACAGGATTGAGAGATCTGGTTATCATTCAACTATGTATTATCGTTGGCAAGATGTGTCATTTAATCAACGTTGTACATGGCATTCTTAGTAACAGATGTTCCAGTTCCAGCTTTTCTGAAACGAACGCCCTCTTGAGATGTTGGCTCACTGCAGTGTCTAGATTTTACCGGGAAAGATGAAAAGCAAAATAAAGCAATAAATAAATGAATAAATAAAACAACCAGTTGTGTCAATCCTGTGGGCAAATATGCCTTATTGATGAGAGAGGTCAGAGGAGAATGACAGCCATGTACAGAGCAGCAGACTTCTCTCCTGTCAGCTAAAGACAAGAAGATGGAGCTAAATTGAGCATGTAATCATCAAAAACAGACAACTGAGAAATGAGAAAAAGGCTGTCTGGTCCAATGGATCCTCATTTCTGTTTGTGTAAATAGCATGAATCGATACGCTCATCCTGCCTGATATCAGCGGTGCAGGTTGGTGTTGGTGGTAAAATGGTTTTAGAAATGTTGTCTTGATGCATTTAGCACTGAAGAAAAGTCTGTCTGAACCCATTATGATTGTGGTAAGGTAAGGTACAAGGTAAGGGTACCTAATGAAGTGGATACTGAGTGTATATGAAACGATCATCAGATTACATAATACAATAGCTCATCTTTATGTGCAGTTAGCTTCCTTCATCTTAGGTTTACAAAGTCAAAATGAAGCTGCCGGTAGCATCTGATTTCTGTTAACCAGAGCTATTTTAGCTTCTCACCTCCATCAAAATAAACACAAAAAAGCAAGAGAAGCAACATGACAGCAAGAAATACTGTGGTCACACTTTATTGAAATGGTCCAGTGCTGATTCTCAGCTTCCTGTCAAGTGATGACAATGTGTCACAAAGAATTATTCTGAGTCTCAGGTTATACAATAATGTGAACACTACGTATTCAGTGTCTGGGTAATGCTTAGGGGTTGGTGTGAGGGTTTGAAACGGGGTCTGGATTACATTCAGGATAAGATCAATGAGGCAAGTGACACTCACAGTAGCGGATCATCTACTTTTTGTCACCTGATATTTGAGTTTCAACACTGGATTATCCAATGAAAGTGTAACCAACACTGTGTACTGAAGACAAGTTTGCAGAGCTGAAACAGCACTGACCCAGAGGTGGCTCTGACATTGTGTCTGTGTTATGATGTCTCTTACCCATGTCTGGCATGGAGTGTGTCCTAATGTGACCCCTGCAGAGGAAAGGACAGTCTTGTGAAAAAAATAAAACACATTACCCATGGTGACAAATCCCCAGTAGTTTCTGCTGATAGGAGTCCCCTCTGTGGAGGCTATGTGGACTTTGCCTGGATTTTAAATAAAGAGTAAAAGACTGAGCAAATCAGTTGGGATAGACTGAAGCTAATGTGGACTTACTGTGGACTCAGTGGATCTACAGTTTCCGCACGGGGGGAGAGAGGTTCATCATCATCGCATGTCCACTCTTCACTGTCGTCTGTAACTGCACACACACACACCGACGTCAACATGAGGCTGAATAAGGTAAATATATGATAAATTAAAAAAAAAAAAAGCGAAATACTTACAACTGCCTGTGGATAGTGGGTAATGGTTTGAAGTCCTGAGAAGAAGAATGACAACAATTTCAAATCTCTACTTTTTTACTTTAGTGTCAAATGACTGAATAGTGCAAAACTACATGTTGTCATTTCACTGTATTGTCTTTATTTAAGGATGTGTGTACCCCGTTATGTATACATACCTGCTGCCCATGCTTGCGACCTCTGGCTCACTAACATTGTTGCTGTTCTTGGAAGAGATGGCAGCTTTCTTTCCCAGCTCCAACATCTCCTGGATGTCTAGCTCCACATGATCCACAGCGATATATCCATCTGCAACAAACTCACTGAGTCATTGTCTGGATCCATAATGAAGTGTTACATGTCATTTCTCCCACAAAATTGTCTGTACAGACATTTTTTTCTACCCTCTACTGGGTCTCACAATTCTTATCACAAAAAACTGCAAATAAGGGACTTGCATAAACATGATAACTTGCTCGTTTGACTTTTTTTTTTTTCTTTATTAAAGCTACTCTTTGCCAGTTTGGAAATGTTGCACTGTGCTAAGGGCCAGGAGGACCAAATGACTATGTGCTATCTTCACATGCACCTGCCTTCTTCTTCTTCTGCTTTTTTCCACATGTGAGATGAATACACTGTTGATGATAACACTGAGATTTTCAGTTTTAAGCAACTCACAGGTGTTGTTGCTGTCCCTAGCCAGCCATTTTCCCTTGGGGCAGTTGGTGGTTCGGATGATGCTGACGATGTCACCGTTGTTCACCGGCAGGTCGTTCTTCCTGCCCTTAGTTGTCACAGTTACTTTTGCCTGATACATGGCTTCCTCTGTTCCTGTGATCTGACAAAAGGGAACACAGGTTACAACCACACATACATGCTGGAAGATGTGCAGAGCCAATTCTAACATAACAGCAATATGTCCCGCTCTCTGCGTGGCCAGATAATGTGGTGTAGATGAAGGTCTTTAAACACATAAGCACATAAGCACGACCAAATGGTATCTGCAGACTGTATTTTCACATACACAACCACATTACTTATGTTAGAAAATGGTGGCAGTATACTTCAGAGCAAAAAAAAAAACAAAAAAAAAACAAAAAACAATTGACAGAATTCACAGGTTTTCTGCCAAAATGGTCACAGACAATGAAACAAATGTTTTCACAGATTACATTTGGGCAGGCAGTGCGCTGCTCAGCTCAGCTCAGCTGCTTTACTGAGAGGAATGAATTCAGACAGGTTTCTATGCCAAAACATATACCCCACCCTCTTGTCTGTCTCCTCCTCTCGTTCCCATACTTTCCCTTCTTGCTTCAAAATAACAACTCACTTTGAACTTTTTCTTCATTTCACTCTCCTTCTTTTCTCTCTCTTTCTGCTCTTTCTTCTCCCTTTCTTTCTGCTCCTTCAGCTCTTTCTTCTCCTTTTCCAGGCGCTGTTTCTCTTTCTTTTTCAGCTCTTTCTCATCGGGCCCTTCCGGAGTGGTTTTCTTATCATTTCTGTGAAAGAAAAAAAAAGGCAAGGGAATGAGGCAAAACAGTCCAGCTAGTTTGAAGGGGACTACTCACAGTGTGTTAAACTGAAAGAGGAGATCGGGAGGAAAACAAAGACAAATCACAGAGGAGACTCGTTCATCAGTGACAGTACATCTAGGGGATAACAGAGAGGAGAACAGAACTGGGTCAAAAATTAGGCCTTACTTGCCGAACCTGCCTGTCTTGACTTTCTCTTCATTCTGTAAACACAAAAGAAGAGATAAGGCTTGGTAAATTTTGCACAGATCCACAAGAAGCTTCTGCCCCAAATAGATAAACACCCTTTGTCATGAAAAGACAGTCGTTTTCTGTTCCACCTTCACACACAACTTGATCATAAACACACACATGCAAACACATGTACAATTGCACACACACTACAGAGGCATATATATTCTTGGAGTATGTTTGCATGCATCAGAGATTAGGTGTGTGTGAGTTATCAGAAAACCAATCTAAATGTATGCTGCTTACTGTTGGTTGTGGTGTCTCAGCATATGGATCTGTGGCAAGAAAAGGACAAACAGATAATTCAGATAATAATTCAGATATTTAAAAAATGATTTTAGTCAACTTACAATACAAAGGTGATTAAAGCATATACATATGTAAACCTTTAATCTTTTGACTTACTATCTTACGATACAGTGGATAAGATGGATCACATAAGATAACGTCACTAACTGGTTTTGCATGAGGTGTTTGAGGCTATAGCTATAAGAACAATGGGCTGCCACATGCAAAGTAATATGAGGTCTTTAGTCAGGTAGTGATTAAATATTACCATTTTATGAAATGGAGGGAGTTTCAACAATCAAAATACTGTGGTGCACATTTGTGTTGTTTAACAGAATTCTTGGTTTGTTGAATCCTAATTAAAATCCACAAAAATGCTATCTGAAATGGTTTGGTGAATGCTTTTGAAAAATTGCAGTTTGGTTTAAAACATACTGATAATACTTGAAGTTATCAGGCACTTAAATAGCATGGACATCATTTTGATTACGTAATATGTTATTTGCATATATACATTCATATATACTGATCAAATAATAATTTTAATTATCATCATCATCATCATCATTTATCTGTATGGTCCAGTAATATGTATTGTTTTGATGTGTAAACATTTTACATCTGGTATTCCAACGTGGTGTAACTATTAGTGCTATGAAAGATTTGCAAACACTATTTGATTTAGCTATTGTCTTTGCTCCACACAGATCTTACTCTTTGGTGGTCCTTTGCGTTTCTTTCCACCCTCACTCTTTCCTTTCTTTTTGGTGGTAGTTGTGATGATGTCCTCGTACACACCGTCGCCGGTCTCTTTGGTGCCATCTTCCACTTGGGGTCTGAGTGGGACAGAAGGGTAGACAAACCTCTGAATCTCCACCGAGCTCTCAAAAGTGACTACCTCAGACCACAAACTCAACTGATTCATAACTAGAAAAGTATTAAAACCCACACAAAACTTTCAAAACCAAACAGAGTAAAGTCAGATTTATCTGCTTTACCCTGGGGTTGGTTGAGTGTCGTGACTGACAGGAGAGGGTGAGTCAACCACTTTCACCGCCGGCTCATATTGTGGAATATCTTGGAATTCCACTCCAAACTCTGGCTCTCCATGGACCTCTGGAGCAGTTATCCCATTACTGTAGAAGTCATTCATAGTCTCTGGAAGGGTGTGTCTATCTGGACTGTCTGGACCAGCATACTCCCCATTCCCCCACTCTGACACTGGCAGCTCTGGGGAATAAGCATCAGAACTCTCAAATTCTGGGATCTCTGCGCTGGTGTCTGCCTCTGAAAATTGGGGAGGAGCAGGGATCTCTGCAGTTGAAGGGGACAAAACAATGTGACATGAACATTAGATAAAACTCTACAGAGAGGGCTGAATTTGGATTCACAAAGTAGTAAGTTGAGGAGTGCTGTTCATACCATTATCTTCCAGAGCAGGAGGCAGGAAGGAGGACAGGTCGACAGTGGGAGGTCTGGGAGGCTTCTGTGGGGCTGGGCCTGGAGGTTCCGGCAGTGTCTTTCTGGGTGGAGGAGGTGGGACTATCATCAGCTCTGGGATGGGGTCAGGCCCATCTTCAGGAACACCCTCCGATACTGGGAAAGTTAGAGAGAATAGAGAATTATATCATGCTGATTATGCTATATGAGTGTATCATAAGTATAATCTTCGGAAATTTTCTGTTACTGGTTTGCAGGACATTTTGAAGGAGTTTCTCGGTACACAACCAAGCGTGACATAAAACTGAGTAGACATCTTCATTTTAGCAGTACGAAATTCATGTGAACATGTGTACAGTATTTGGTAAAGCACAGAACATAAAGTAAAACACCTGAAGGAAGTATTCAAAGATAGAAAAAGGGGAAAGGTATTAAGTAAGCTGTGTGGAAGAATGTGAATTGTGAGGAAACAAAACCAGTCCAACCGACTGTATAAGCTGTTCTGTTTAAACTCTGTGGAGCATGCATATGACAGAGCTGCATGCATCAGAAACAAGGACAGGTTAGCTAACCACAGCACATCATTGTTCAGTCTAAGAATCTCTTAAGATTTTTGTAAAATGCAAGATGTATTCAAGCTTTCTGAACTGGACTGCCCTATAGAATCACATAAAATGTGAAAAACTTTTTTTAAATACAAAAGCTGGACTTTACAATCATACTTATTTGGGCTCTTAAAGTTTCGTTCTGTATTAGCAAACACTGGCAAGAAATTAAAAAAAAATTCCCTAAAATGTCAGGGTGTACATCCAAGCAAACCAGTGAAAAATAATCAGTGAACATATTAATGAAATGATAAATGACATGAAGTGGTTTGAATGCAAAATGCATACACACACACACACACACAATGCAATCATTCCGCACACAGATAAAATCCTGTCAATGCAACAGGCAGATCTGTGCTCAGTGTATGCACTGTCTTCTAAGCTCTTTGACATGTAAACATGCAGCTTCAAGTCATGCTGATAGACATGCTCATATTCTCTGTCATAACTAACATACCTCTCCAGCTCCGCCCTACCTGCTGCTCTGTTGTTGTTTTTTCTGGCACAGCAGAGGCATGCCATCACTGTCTTTAAAACTGCGCCTCTGAGCCAACACCTTGGCATAAACCAAAGTATAATCCACGAAATTAGCTGTTTACCTGGAGGCCTACGCTACCATGTTCCGTTTACCTTATGTGCCCATACTGAGATGTATTCCCGAGTTCCTTGTGTCCAGCATGAAGGACAAAGTAAAAGCAAATCTAAATTTAGGTCTGAGAGATAGTGGAGACAATAACAAGGAAAGAAAGAGCGAGTGACAGAGAGAGAAAGGAACTCTACTGTGATCTGCCCAGACTTACTGTGCTCAATCCCATTGACCTCCACTGGTTTCACTGCGAGGGCATTCCCCGCCTGATCTTCATAGTCAATTGGTGGTAGTTCTGGGACGGAGAGGGTGGGGCTTTGGCGTGGAGGGAGTTCCTCAGGTGGTGGGGTGATGGAGTAGGATGAGGTGTTGTTGGTTTGTGGGCTGAGAGCAGATAAGATAGGTTGACATGTTAGAGCTTCTCAGCAGCATGACATAACCTACTATTTGACCGTCTGGATGTAGAATAAATCCCTTAAGCACTTCAATCTTAAATCATAACTCTCTGCTGTTTACCTGATGGTCTTCCTACGTGCCTTCTCCAGAGCATTCAAGATCCTCTGATCAGCTGGAGTGGACCTCTTCACTGGGCTCATCTCCTCTGCACGCTCGAGGAATGAGAGTGCTGAGATTGAACGCTCAGCTTTAGGAGATGATGGAGGGTCTTTGGCTGGACTAGGGGGTTTCTCCACTGCAGCTGTATCTGTTACCTCTACCTCAGCCACAGCTGCAACCTCAGGCTCAGGTGGTGGTGGAGATGGAGTAGAGGCAGATGGAGGGCTGGAGACAACAAGTTGTGTATGCCTTGTTGGTGGGCTTGGGACTGGGCTGGGTGGGGTGAGAATGTCAGAGGTTGGGGTGGCAGGTGTAGGAGAGAGTGAAACAGGTGCAACAGGAGTTTCTATCTCAGGTGGGGTTTCATTCTCTGGGGTGCGGGCTTTCAGAGCTGGGGTACCAGGAATAAAGGCAGGAGGAGAGTTGATGTCAGCGGAGTCAGGGATAGGGGAGGGTTGGGTAACAGTTGCTGCAATATCGGAGTCAGGTAAGGTAGGAATCTCTGGTAAAAGGGCCTTTGGTGGCTGGGTTTCAGCAGCAGGCTCTGGGGTTGCGTCATCAAAGTTAGAGGGCACTGGGATGAGTGGAGCTAGTCCAGGAACATCTGGGCTGGGAGCATCTAGGATGGGATCAGTTGCGACCTCAGTCACCTCTTTTTTCACAGATTTCTTGAAGCCCAGGAAGCCCTTCTTCTTGGATGATGTGGCTTTAGGTGGTGGTGTAGCTGGCACCAGCTCACCAGTGGCTGCTTTAGGCAGGTCAGGGAGCAGCTTTTTGTCTGTACGGCTTTCAGCCTTCTGTTTCTGATCCAACAAATCTGTCTTTCCATTTGCATCAGGCTTTTCTTTACCTCCCTTTGTCGTCTTGCCTTTCAGCTTCCCCTCACTCTTCTCCTTTCCCTTAGAGTTAGATTGAATGAGGGGCTTTTTGCTCTCCTTCTTGTCATCTTTGAAGACCACTCTGGGGGCGATGGGGGTCTTTCCCTCCAAACTCTGGTTGATGGAGGTGAGGAGTGAAGGGCGTGCCCCTGCAGGAAGGTGGTAAGTAGGGCTCTGTGGAGGGGGGACGACCTTGGGTTTCTCTGGTAGAGCAGGTTTTGTTTTTGGTTGCTTCAGGAGCAGTTCTTCATCCTGGAACTTAGCCCTCAGGGCCTTGAAGTCCATTGTGTCCTCCTGGAGAAAGGAAAATTGAGATATAAAAACATTTTGAGGTGAATGCATTAATGTGGAAATTATTCAGTCTCGTTGAAACTGTGTGTTGTGATTTTTGCTCGTTGGCTTGTTTTGTAATTGAGAGGGTATTGTCTTTTGTTTGCAATTGAGATGAGGAATGAAATTCTGGTAGTTTTCCCCTCAGGTGATAACAGATTGGCATTGTTTTTCTCATACTGGTTGTATTGTTTTTTTCTTATCTTGTCTAATTATGCTGTTTAATTGTCTGTTTTTTTTTTTGTTTGGTTTTTTTTTTTTTGTTTTTTATAACTGCTGAGTAGAGAAAGTGGAAGGACCTGATTTGGAGTCTTGTGATTGATCAACCAAAATCAATCTGAAAAGACTATTCACCTTCAAGATACTCTCTCTCTCTCTCTCTCTCTCTCTCTCTCTCTCTCTCTCTCTCTCTCTCTCTCTCTCTCTCTGTCACGCACGCGCACGCACACACTACGTTGGATTATCAAAGAAATAGTTACCATGACAGTAGGCCTTGCACATTATTAGAAATTCAAACTTAAGTGTGTGATTGCCAACTACTTTCGCTGTTACACAAACTGAGGTTGCCTCTTAACTTATCATATGAAGCGACATCTGAAATGGCATCATGAGAGGAAGCGACTTATAATACACTGGGCGATCTAGAAAATAATAATAATCATCAGTCGTCATCATCACCAATTATAATTAGGCCATAGGCTACGGTCTTGGTAAGGATTAGATGAGATTAGAATACAACATACCTGTTCCATTGTGGCCTAAGTGCGTTAAGATCCACTGGAAACTCCACTGGAAATTCAGTTTAGTAAGTCAACTCCTCTGATCTTCTTCAGTTTTTCATTGTGCCTGCAGTAAACAAATCTCATTAACAAAAACTTCATAAGGTCTTTACTCTCCCGAGCGGCTTGTCCCAAGTGACTTTCTCATCCACTCCGAGAGAGAGGAGCGTGCCCCGTGCGCACTGAGGATGGTTTCGGTGATGGAATGAGGTTGACTGGATATACTCACTCACATCTTGCAAAAACAGCCCGTCTCGTCAAACGGGTCTGGCCCCGGCTGAGTGCAGGCATTTAACGCTATATGCAGACTAGCAGCAGCTCTAAGACTAGTTTGTATCATTCAGGAATGTAGCTCGGCTGGCACGGCGTGTGCGCGCATATTGATGTGAGTCATTGCCATGGAGCCTGTAGGTGTGTGCGGGTGTTGCGTCAGGGCAGCAGTTGTTTTCCTTAAAACTGTTAAATATCCATTGTGAATTGCCCATGCTTTTGTTCATTTGTAAGTCTAATTGTGAAGGTAATGTTTTTGTCTAGTCTGAAAGTGTAAGTGCAACTTTGGCAATGTAGAGGTTTTGATGGATATGTTTTGAGGCATTTAAGCCTGAAGCTTAAATTCAGTCTAGATGAACATAGAGGAAAAGGAAACTGAAGAGGCTAGACAACATTCCGAGTTAGGTACACAGAGCACAAAGGTATTTCAGGTGGTATTTCTAACATGACACTCACAGGCCACATGCTATGAGGTAGGTCTATACAGTTGTGCCAAGACACTTTGGAGCACACTGATTGACTGTTATTATCCATTTTTGCCAGTTCAGCAGGCCTAACTGCTGACAGGTGTCAGGGACCTAGAAAGCAGAGAGCGTAGGCCTCCTGGACAGAGCTCAATGCTCTCATGAAGGACTCCTATGCTCTTTTTCAGTGAAGATAAGTTGCTGGTTTTGGCCAAGAAATACAGTGCTGCTTATGTGGTTTATTATCATTCTGCTACCAGTTAGGTTCAGGCTGATGAATTCTGCTTCCTCAAAAAACAATCGATTTCAAATGAAATGGATTGTTGAAAACTAGACAATTCACATATTTACAGTTTCCACAGTCACATGTTTCAGAGTGTCTGGTGTGATATGAAATTAATAATGTTTCTCTCTTGTTGTAATTCTGCCTTGTTCCATAGGGAAGAGCGATGAAGGGAAATGAAAGGAAGGGAGCCAAAGACCTTGCTTTGTAGTTGGGTGCTAATAAAGCTTATGACAACTTGCATTAGAGGCTGTCAGGGTAGCAGGGTGTGACAGGCCATTAAAGCAGTGTTCAATTACAGCAAAATAGTGTAGCACTCCTTGCATCACGCTAACTACAGAAACACAGGGGTCACCTCTGGCAGGCGCACACCATTAGTCTCACTCTCTTTCACACATACACACACACATGCTCAAAAACCCACAATACAACAAAGACATACAAATAGACCTACTTGTCATTTGGGATGTGTTTATTTGTGACAGTAATACATGGTGGAATACGTAAATTAAGAGAGAACAAAAAAATCATCTAAAAACCCACTGTAGAATGTCATATTCATAAAGATAAAAATAATGTGTCAATTTACATTAAGAAACCGTTAGCTGAGGTAAAGTTAAAATAGGTCTAAAAATGTTATGCACTCAAACAGCAATGTTTCCCTTTTTATTCAATTTCTTTGCTCATCTTCTAGTTGTCAAATTTTTAAGTTAATCAACATCATAGTCCAAAAGAGTTCTCAGATGAAATGGGGACTCTGGCCATAAAATAGGGAGTCATTGGCATCACAGTTGATGTAGTTCTAGCGAAGGATGCTGCAGTCCAGACAGACACTCAGACTGCAGCGGTTTGGCACCTGACCGATAGACACACAGACGGGCAGAGCGTCACTGGATCTTTAAGACTTCTGGGGCAATGGGGTGGGGGACAGAAGCTGTATAGGATAGTGTGGGGTTGTGGCATGATAACATACAATTGTGGTACAGGAACATGGGGTTTTTGACACATGATAGGGTTGTAGTGCAGGAATACAGGGCTGTGATACATAAGTGCACATGTTAGGAAGTGCACAGCATCGTAGAAGCTGAGTTACTGGAGACCTGACAATAATGTGGGGCTGGAGAAGACAATAAGGGCTTAGGTGCACGGAGCAAGGCATGGAGGTCTGGAGCCATGGATTAGTGAGTGAGGCTAGGACAAAAAGCTACAATAACCATGCACAAAAACAGAACAATATCAGAGGGGGAAAGAGAGCAACAAAACCTAGCAGAAAACAGAAAAAAACATATGTTGGTATTGCTTGGGTAACGTCAAAGAGTTTGCATAACTGAAGCCTTCCTATTTTATGGCACAGATGTCCAGTGGACAAAATGGTTGTTGTTATTATCATTATTTACAAAATGAGTTTGGCAAACCAACGATCAGATGCCTTAAAGCCATGTTGACTCTATAACTCCTATAGAGCTGACCCCAGCGGCTTGATTGACTTATAAAATAAAAATTCCATTTTTCAATTTGTTCTTTTTTTTTTTTTTTTAAATTCGTATTGTACAAAAGCTATAGAGAATGAACAGTTCAATCACAGAATCTGTTTGACTTGCAAGATCCGTGCCCTCTCAGAGTCCATTCCTTAGTATGTCTGGTCCTCTGGCCTCCGTATGAGTTTGTCTGCGAGGAGAGACATTTGGCAAATCAATGTGTGTCTGTGTGTGTGTGCGTGTGTGTGTGTGTGTGTGTATGCATGTTGGAGAGAGGGCAAGAGCTTACTTTGTGTGTATGAGTGTGTGTGAGTGTGTGTGTGTGTGTGTGTGTAGGGTGATCGTTGTGTGCACAGTATGTGTGTTGTTGTGGTGTGAGTAGCTCCCAGAGAGTCTGTTTCTGCATAGTGATCCAGCAGACACTCACATGAATGGGGAAAACACCTGAACCAACCGAACCACCAATCAGATGCTGTGATCCCAGTAATGAGCTATTCCTGATAGGCCCATCAGAGTCTAGCTCCTCCTACAGGATCTCCTTGCTGCCGATGCCGATTCTGTCCATTTACACAAAAGATGATCATTCTAATGCCAACAAATGTGTGTGTATTTGTGTGTGTCTGAGAAAGGGAGGCACCGCTTGATCCAGTCCCTCCTTGGCAGCACAGTTTCTGGCCAGAGACAGGGACGGTTGGAGGCAGAGGGAGGAGTGTGAGAACAAAGACACAGAGAAGGAAAGAGGGAGGGAGAGTGGGAGGAGCAGGTATGTCTGTAAGGCTGGGTGTGAGTTGCCACAGGGAGAGGAGAGGAGGCGACAGCGCAGTGGAGGGAGAACAGGATCCATCTCAGTGATTGATATCCCTCCTGCCTAGAGTGGATGACCAAGAAGGCTCTCTCCTCTTGGGAGGAGGAGAAAGGACAGCAGGAGAGGAGGAGGTGGAGGAGGATAGGAGGAGGACCGAGGGAGTGTGGAGGCCCCTCCAGGGAGGTTGTTAACCACGAGAGGAAGATGGGCTCGGCCAGGCTGCAGCTGCGGCTGCTGCTGGGGGGGCAGCATGAGGGTGGATAGGGGAGAGATGTGCTTCACACAAACGCACGCAGGAACGCACACACACGAACGTGTGCGCACACACCAACACACACACACACACACACACACACACACACACATGCACGCACGCACGCACACACACAGAGCTGAGGGTTCTCCTCCTGTTCTCTCGGTGCTGGTCAGGTCTGTCTTCCTGTGTATCTCTTTATTTCTTCCCTTTGTTGATCTGGGCGTAGAGAGGGTCCTTTCCCTTCTGTGTGTGAGAGAGAGCAAAAATCAGCAAACACGTTTCACTTTTTCCTCTTATCTTGATCATGCACTCTGCAAAACTAAAGAGCCTCAACTGAAGTGAGGACTGTTTGGACTCAGCTCACAGAAAACATGGAATAAGCATGTATTTTATAGCTGACTCTTTCTGATAGATTATGTGCTTATTCAAAGTTTTTGTCAGTTAGGTCTATCCAGTCTTCACTTCAGTCAAGCCTCAGCAGTTTGTCACAGTGCATCTTTAAAGCTGACCTGTGCCTGTAATAGTTACCCTGCATTATTTATCTGACTGTTGCATAATTGACAGGGTGGACCTAATATGGCTATTCATTCTCTCAACCGACTGAACGACACTGATTCCTAATCTACAAGCCCTGACAAGTAAGAACCATCGAGAAAAGGCTTGAAAGGTTTTTATTCCTAACATAGCCACAAGATGGCAGTAGCACACTGCATGGGACAGAGGAGGCGTCCAACCATCTCTCCAATCTCCGGCTCACCTCAGCTCATATAGAGTTCTCACAGAAAAATAAACCCTTTACTCCTGAAACCTATTGTGCATGTATTTGTGTGTGTGTGTGTGTGTGTGTGTGTGTGTGTGTGTGTGTGTGTGTGTGTGTGTGAGAGAGAGAGAGAGAGAGAGAGACGCATATGTGTGTGTGCTACTCTTTCAGTATGAGTGCGCATTTACATTTGGGTGTGTTGCTGCGCGCGTACTTATTCCCTCCCACTCCAGGCTCCCTTCAGGACCAGTATGAATCAGAGGTATATAGTGCCTTGCAAGACCAGTTATGAGTCATCATGTCTGTATTTCTCTCCAGCTGAGCTGGAAGAGAACAGTTTCTGATGGAACATCCTGCAGTCACAGCACAGAGCCCGCTGCAGTCACTCACAATGGGCCCGTTATTATCATACACATAATTACAGCCAGCCACTCAATCTGCCATACAGACAACTTGATTGGAGTCTCCTGACTGGCAGTATTATACAGAAGACTTTCCTAGCAGGGTGCATGCCTGTGTTTAGGGGCTACCATGAAATCTCCTTTGAGGCCTTCCTGCTAATTTGATTTCACACTGATTGACTCAAACCTGACCTGTTGATAATGCACACTGGCTCTGATCTGGTTACAAAACTGTGGCTAAGGCTGGAGAGAGTGCTGTAGCTGAGGCCTTGGGGCCACATGCATGGCTACAGAGCTGTAACTGTAGGGTTGGCCAAGGTCAAACAGTCAGCAGAAAGCAGCTGTCAGCAGCCCTGAGAGAGGTGACAAAGAGGCTGAGACAAGCAGTGACAGCAAGCACATTCTGCTCAGACCGAGCACCAGAGCCATACCCCAGCACTGTCACCCTGCATCATCTAAACACCACTGCCAACTGGGGCCGCTGCGCCTCCACCAGCCCCAGCCAACAGAGGGGACTGTGGGAGAGAGAAGTGGGGAGGGTGGGGCGTGTAGGGGTGGCGGGATGGAGGGACTGGGTGCAAGAATGAATGATGGCACCGGCAAGGCACCAGCCTGACGGGCTGGCTGGTACGTGTATGGACATTTATGTGCGCGTGTATGTGTGTTTGTGTGTGGCAAGCCCTGGGCAGGAGCTTCAAGCGGAGCAATGCAAGATTGCTCAGTGAACCGTGGAAGCAGACGGCTGAGACCTGAGAGAGTTCGCTGGACATGATGAGATCACCCCCAGAAAAAACACTTACACTCCCACTAGCGCAAACACATGTCTGTGTAGGCCACAGTGTGGTGGCGGTGGCGGTGGTGGGAGGGGTAGCGACGGGGGTGGGGTTGTGGACAGGCAATCATGGCCAGCAGCGAACACGCTCGCACATACACACACACGCCCAAGCACATGCACACATCCTTGGCTCTGATATGAGCACAGGTGGCCGCAGTATCAATCACAGGTGTGCTTGACTGGGGAATAACTGGGCTAATGCACAGGTGTGGCACTGTGTGTGTGTGTGTGTGTGTGTGTGTATGTGTGTGTGTGTTTGGGAAGATGTCTAAAGTAGATGTGATTGAGCAAGTAAACACCATATGGGAGCAGCGTCATTGGGCCAGGACCAAAGCGGACCATCCACCTACTACAGAGGAAAAACTCTGAGCTGGCCATAACACAGTTAGGCTCCAGCCAGACTCACCGCTCAGCACTCCACAATTCATCCTTCCACTTTAGACGAGCATCCTCCTGCTGCCCTCCAGCTTAAAGAGCGCCTGAATACGGGGACAGTAGCCAACAGGGGAGTAATCCCTCCCTCCCCCCCAACCCTTCCTCTTATGTGGGGAGGACTAGAAGGCTTCTTGGGTTTTAATTAAAGCCAATTATGTCCAGGCAGTCATTAATCTTGGCACCCCAGTATTAACTGATGAAAACACAACCATTAAATTTTTCCCTGTGTGGGACTGAATGCCAGCAGCTATCATTAAGGAGCCATAGTCAGGAATTGTGTGGGTGAGGGCACAGGGTAGGAAAGCAGGGATCAAAATGGCTCGCTTCTTTTGTGTGTGTGTGTGTGTGTGTGTGTGTGTGTGTGTGTGTGTGTGTGTGTGTGCGCATGTGTGTGTGTGTTGTCTCTCAGTCTCCCTGTGTAGGCGCATGTTGACATGTCTCAAAAAGAAACTTCCAGCCTCTGGAGCTGCGTTCAAGGTTTGCTATCGGATGATGTTAGGTAAGACCCAGGGGTTTTACACTAGTCTAGAACAAGCTGCTTTGTGTCTGTACTAAATATATTTAGAGAACAAGCATTGAGAAAGTACATCATCAGTTCCCTCAGTTTTGATGCTAGCTGTCGGTTTTCCTTAAAACAATGTATATATTGTGAGTTATATTACATCTCAGAGCATAAATAATGCATAAAATGACACCAAACTTCATGTTATATTATTCGTGGGCAAATCCCAAAAGATGGCCCATTTCCTGAAGTGAACAGTTTTTGTCACATCCTATTGGCTTTAGTATTGAAAAGTACACCACAAGGCATAATCAGGGATACATCACAAAGACAAATCACAGTGTGAGCACAGTTCACTATGTTCAAAGAGATCACAAAGCATGCATCGTGAACGTTTTCCCATGCATTGTTTTCAGAACGTACACGTGCGATGTAGCACTGCCACCTTATAATAAATTACTGTACTTACACACCGTCGGATGATGCTGCAACAAAGAAGAACAAAAGACCGAGCAAAATCCTAACACATCCTCACACACGTGCGTGCACACACACAAGTTGAACCACACAAACGCAGAATACACACCCAAGGGCAGTCAAACACATGCATTCCTGATCGCAGGCAAAAGCAAGATGAGGCAAAATAGTGAAACTGAGAAAGGGGCAAAAGCAGGCAGCAGGCAGAGATGCAAAAGAGAGAGGCAGAGGAAGGAAGAAAGACAGAGTTTTAAAGGAGACGGATGTGAAGTGGGAGGTACAAGCCAACAGACAGACAGAAGATAAGGGCAGGGAGGTGGAGGAGGAGGAGAAGTACCAGTACCTACCCTGCCCTGCTGCTATCTAGCTCCCAGCCTCTGGACTGGCCTGGTCTGGGCTGGGCTCAGCTGTCTCACTGGGGCAGGGCGACCCAGAACCACAAGCCTAAAGAGGGGAAGGAGGCAGGCAAAAGAGGAATGGAAGAGAAGAGGAGGAGAGAGGAAAGAAGGAAGCAGAAGATAAAATAAAATGGTTCATGGGGGAGGAAGAGGAGGAGGAAATAAAGAGGAACAGAGAGCAGACAGAAAAGAGAAAAAGTTGAAGGAAAGATCGTGGGATTGGTTTAGACTACAAGAAGAGATGTTAACAGGAAGCAAAGAGAGAAGGCGTCAGTACTCTGAAGGGCACAGAGTGTGTTACCACTGCCCACACTGTCTTCATCTCAAACACACACACACACACATGCACACACACACGCACACACACCACACACACACACTTTCAGTGATCTTTCATAAAAGCTTTTTAGAGTTCATTCTATTGATCCAAAGCTTTTCCCTAAAACACTTCCACTTTTCACACCTCACCCGGGAGAGAGTGGGAGGTTGTTTTTCTCCCTCTCATTCTTTCCATCTTTCTTTCATTCTTTCTTTTTCGTAACCTTTCTCCTCCCCACCCCCTCACAGTGGCGACTGCTGCCACCAATGCACATATCTCTGGGTTGTGTAAAGCTTTTGCATGTTATTTAGGCCTGGTGACATTTTCAGCAGCATTAAAGTGTTCTGTATTTCTTAAAAAAAAAAAAAAATGGGTTTAAAGCATAAAAACTAACATCTCATGCCTGGAGAGAGGAGAAGTGAGGAGACGCCAAAGAAAGAAAGAAAGAAAGTCTGGAGGAGTCATGTTTCTTGGAAGGTCACCTGTTCTACAAGGACTTTTGACAAAGGAATGGGACGCTCCCCACCCTCCCCTGAAATCCCTCTTCATCTTCTCGTCTCTCCTTAATCTCTATCTCTTTTTCTGCCTCAGATCTAGGAGCTGCTGGTAAAATAAATATTAATCGCCCCTGGAAGAAGAATTGGAGCACTATTCCTCCTCTATCTCACCAGAGATGAGTCTGTCCATATAGGGGTGGTGATGTATGGAGGTTACCTCGCTGGTATTAATAACAGCTTAATGATGTCCCTGACAATTCCACCAGCTAATTTAACGCTGTGTTGGCCACACACACACACACACACACACGCACACACACACACGCACACACACGCACACACAAACACATATACAGACACACGCACATGCAGATACACAAATGCTCTTCCCAAACCAGAAACACACACGCACACACACACACACACACACACTATGAAACCCAACAGCATCAGGCCGTAATCAGGGAGAGTGATTACCTGGCCCGCCAACACTGCTACATGGGCTATTTATCAGCATATCTCAACACACCGTGCAGGTTATAACAGCGTAAGGAGAGCGTTCTTAAAGACACACACGCTTGCATTATTCTACAACCCGCTTCCACGACCAGCACATGTGTGCAAACACACACACACACACACACACACACACACACACACACACACTTACAGCATCTTCTTCTCCACTGCGACTGGGACTGCCCTCTGCTTCCCCAAACGAGTCATCTGTGGGCGGGTCTGTGGCGTCGGTTGGGGGGTCGCTGACGTGGGAGGCTGAGGACTTGGAGGGAGAGCTCTGCCTGGGTGCTGGGGTGGGTGCTGCGGGGTGGACAGGCTGAGTCAGACAGGTGGATAGATGCTGGATGGTGATTTGAATGACTTCATGTCAGGTCACACCAAGTACAGATGAACATCCCTTGCCTCCACTCAGTGATTCCCTTAAAAACTACAGCATTTTTACACTGTAAATATGTCTAAAACGGAGTGTCAATTCTATAGTCTCTGTTCATTACCACTGGAAATTCATAAGGCAGTTAACTGCAAGGACCCAGACATGATGTTTATCCATTGATGCTTAAATTTTGTTGTTGTAAAAGCAGATAATTTGAATTTTATAGTATGTGCAATGTCTAAATTAATGTACTGTCAAGAATTTGAACTTGAATTTATTATGAATTGTATAAAAGAATTTAAGAATTGAGACAATACATTCCAGTGCATAGCACTTTAAAGCACTGCACAGTACAAAGTGGTCCTTGATGCAAGTTTAAACATTACAAACAAACAAAAAACGTACAAAATAGAAATTTTGACCATTTTAAAATAAATGAATACTAAAAAATATAAAAGCCATAAAACTAAATATCCTACTAACACAGAGAACCATATGTGTTCTTTTCAGTGTTTCTCTGTCCTTACGTGAGTTGGTGGACGGTGTTGTGGAGGTGACTGGCGTCAGATTCATTTGAGAAATGTCGAAGTCGTCACAGTCATCTGTGTCTTGGGCAGTTCCCACACGGCTGAAGTAAGAAGTAAATGCCTCGGAAGTGCCTGCTAGACTGGGCTGGTCAACCTTCCTTGCCGGCATGGACGGGGGCTTTGCCAGTTGGAAATCCTGGAAGAAGGGCAAAGATGAGTTCCATCAAAACTGGGACATGACTTACGCGCTTCAGCATGCAGGTTCAAGATGTAATCTGGACTTTATGAACCTGATGCACTGGTGAGTAGGCTTCTCAATACACAGGATAACCCAGCAATCTGCGCTGTTTAAATAATCCACTCCCTACCTTGAACATCTCTTTGCTCATTTTCTTTCCCCGGTCCCCATGTTGCGGACTCGACGACGCTGAGGGGGAGGGAGCTGAGGCGCTGGCTCCGGCACCTGATTGGCTTTCACCGGCCGGAGTGACGGTTGTGACAGGGGTGAGAGTCTGGAACATGGCAGCGGGCAGCGTGCCCACTGGCTGGGCAGGGAGGTAGGCTGTAGGGGGGAAGGCTCCGGCTGCCATGGCTGCCCACTGCTGCTGGGTGGCAGGGAAGAGATTGGCCTGGCCCCAGATGAGAGGCTGGCCACCTGGCAGCACCTGGGCCACGGGACCTAAGGGAGACTGGACCCCAAATGCCAGAGGAGTTTGGGCAGCAAACGCCTGCTGGGACCAGTGGCCGGGGGGCACTGCTCCCATCGTCACATAACCTGGTAGTGAATGTCAGGGGCAAAAAATAAAGATCAATATATTTTTGCACCACTTTAAACTAGCCAGGTAAGGCAGAAGAGAGATGGGAAGAAGAGATTAGTAGAAGAATATGCATACACCTTTCCATTTCCTCTAGACATACACACACACACACACGCACACATGCACACACACACACGGATAATAACCCATGCATCACCAGAGAGTGATGCCCTACTTTTGCCTGCAGCTAATGTGGTGTCTCTTAATGGTCATGGTGAACTATCATAATTACCTCCAGAATGAGGCAGAGTCATTATGAAAAGGCAGAGCTCAACACACACTCATTAAAATCACTCGGACTGATCAGCAGCAGCAGCTTATTCTATTACACACTTGCTACTCTCTGCTTTCCTATTTCCAGTTGTTACCTACAGCAGAGAGGGCTGACATCTAACCCTGGCAGCCCTGCTGCACTGACATATGCATAAAGTGAGGAGGAGAGGGGAGTAGAGGAGACAAGAGGTGAGGAGATGGGAACAGAAGAAGGAGGAGGTGTGGAGCAGTGGGCAGTAAAGACCGGAAGAGAGGAGAGGAGAACCAGAGAAACTACAAGGCATACACAAATGTCTAATTCACCAACGCACTATGCATATCAAGGAGTTTTCAGTGCGATCATCCCAGCGTGTTTTATTACTTTCCTTCTGACCGCCACAGTTGCCTCAGCCACAGGTAAATCAGCAGCGTCTGAGACAGCAAGCTAATGATGCATTTCATATTCAACACACAGCCGATGCCACCTTTTCTCCTCTCTCCCCTCCCCTCATCTCCATTTCATCTCTATCCCTTCCCCGACTATTTATCTCAAACCACCCTCTCTTCTCATCTTTCCCACCCTTTTCTCTCTCCCCTGCCCTCAGCTTTCCGTTCCTCTGACTCTCCAGCTCCCCTTCATCTCTTTTCTCAGCTCTCACTCCCACTGCGCCTTTTCCCCCCTGCCTGCTAAACATTGTGTATTTGAGTTGGAAATAAGCAGGGTCCTACCTGAGGGCACAGACGCAGGATTGAAGGGAGCGAACAGTTCCGTTGGAGGCTGCAGGCCCAGGGAGGGGTCGAGAGTGTTGGCTGGAGAGGCAGGGGTCTGTGCAGATTGGGGTTCAGGTTGAGGCAAAGGGAAAATAAGGGAAAGACACATTAGTGAAAAAAAGAAAAATCATTCAGTAGACACATTACGATTTTATCAACCCTTTGAACTCCAATTTGCCCTTAAATTTCCCCTTTGGTAGCTTCAAAGTTAGAAAGAACATATTGTATGACAATGGATCAGCCATGTTCTGTATCTCCTGGTTGCAACACCACATTAAAGCTTCATCACGCTTACTGAATGAAATCTTTAAACCCAACTGCCATTACATGAAATAGAAAAATCTATCTATATCTATCTATCTATGTCCATATCTTGTGCATCATTTTATACACTTTTTCCTGTTATTCAGCAGGACATATTTGGTGTCTTTGGAAACTGTAGGATCTCTAGAATTTAAATAATCCACAAGAGTCAAAACAAACTTTTCAGTGGGTTTGAACAAAGCTTGGCCATGCAGCGATGACTAATGTGTCTGTGGGAACGGCAGAGTTTAAGAGGTTAATAAGATGTAAATGATAAACTGCAGAGCATGCTGTGTATGTAAGTAGTGACCTTATGCAATGTGGCCACTTGTGCTGTAGATACTGTAGAAAAGATACCAGCTGGCATGGATAATCACAAACATTATGTCTATGGACAACACTTGCTCATGCCCTTGTAATAAAAGTAACAGTGAAGAGAGAAAACAAGAAGCTTGCAAAGAGAGAGAGTTGGGAGACTCATAGATCCCTTACTAGACATTTTAGCGGAAGTGGAAGAACCAAAGCAACAAGAGGGTAGTGCAGGCCTGCATGTTGCCTGGAAACATACCATAGACATGTGAGCTACTCACCGATGGAGAGGTGATGTCAGGAGGTGTGGACATGTCTCCAAAAAGCTCTAGTTGGTTGATATTCTGGGAATTAGAGAGGATACACCATAGGAATTAGAAGCAGTGGCAGGACACATTCCCTGGAGCAGTTTATAATCCAGTGCAACATGCACCACGTACTGCATGCAACACGGCACACGCAACATGCTTAGCTCCGTACGTGCTGGTACCTACCTCTGACAGGTCACAGGGACAGCAACACAGAGGGGGGGAGGGTGAGATCGGGTATGAAATGAAATGGAATGACTGGTTAGGATGACGTACGTACCTGTCTAAAAACAGATCACCAAAAACCCAGTTTCCGTGCTAGTCAGGGAATGGCACAGGATCTTACCCTGGACAAATCGGCAATGCTCCCCTCTCTTGTAACAGATGTGTGCTGTGCCTCATAGGGAATAGCTATCAAAGTCAGCAGCCTTTCTATTTGATCTGAATCTGGTCTGTTTCACACCTTTCCTTTCATGGTATAACTCTCTCTTTCTCCCCATGATCCTTCTCTTTAATATCCTCCCCTTTCGTACATTAATAATATCTTTAGCCCGGTGGCAACTGAAGGGAACTCTATTTTTAGTTGTTAAAGGAATTTAAGCCTTGAATACATGGTCAGAGATTTGCATAAATCATGGATGCGGATAATTTCTTTAGAGATAATGAATGTTCTTAGAATATCTTCTTTCTGGTTAAACTCGTAGGTCACACATAGACCATAAAATTCTTTTTACATCTATCAGATAATGGATCGGTGAGCATGGTGTTTTACAGCAATGGGTCTGAATGGATATGTTAGCTTTCTAAAGGGGGAGAGGAGGGAGAACGAAGGCTGTAATATGGACTATTGTCTGAGTGTAGCAGATAAAATCAACTCACCAAGACGATAAGCTAGATATCCAAGATATCCAAAATGGTGCAGTTACCATCCAGCAGGACTGATAATGCTATGTCCATGGGATTAAACAGAAAAATAAGGGTTGGAACAACCTCTTCTTAACCTGAAATATCTTCCCAGGGTGTTTACTGATTGCTGAGGCACAGCCTGCACGGAGTCAATATCTAACCAAGAGCCTTTGCAAATGTTCTCCAAACATAAACCATCAGTGCTGGAAAAATGCTGCTGGAATGAGTGATCAAAGAGGACGTGACCAACATTTACAGACTTCTTCTCCAATGTTTGTCCGGTCACTAAACTCAATATTCTGTATGTGCATGACTTTGAGGCGGTGGGGTCAGGTCATTGTGGCTCGCAGAGTGGTATGACTGCGTTATTAATGTACAGTGAACAGCTTGACTCTGTGTCTCTGCAGGAGACGGCTACCGCTGTCTGTCGAGTCACCCCCTCCTCCTCCCCACCACCCACCAGCTCTCTGATGGACGCCCTGACCTTTATGTCCGCTCCGCCCTGAAAGGACCTCCGCTTAGAGCGAGTGGAGTGGCTTTCTCTCTCTGGCTCAGCTGCCTTGCTCGCCTTGCACATGAACGCCTGGGTTTGCGACGTGCACATCCCGCCTGTGTACCTCACTCCTGCTTTGACCTGGTTGCCATAGCAACAGCAAGGTTGTATCTTTTAATCATGAATGGCAGGGGTCAAGAGTCACGGGTGACTCTCGACTAGACGAGAACAAAGGTGGTGCGGCACAGATGAGCAGGGGAGACGGGAGATCATCTGAGGATACAGAAGACTGCTCGAAACCCCTAAAAATTCTCCGTTGAACACACTTACAGCACGCAAACTAGGGAAGGGACAATATGCTTATCTCCTGATTCGATTCTGTCACAATACTTGGCTGCCGATTCTACAAGTATTGTGATTCAATATTACAATTTATTGTGACTTCTGCTTGCTTTTTTAATACTAGACCATGGGAAAAAGTTGAATCATACACGTCTAGAGACTGTATATCATGAGTCATATTTCCAAAAACAATGCACATCAAGTGTTCAAGTGTTTAAGTATTTAAGCACGTACTGCAGTCTTTTTTTTTTTTTTTTTTTTTATTTATATCAATTCACCAATCAAAAAAAGAACTGTGATATTTAAATGAATCAAAAAAAAAATTCCACCCTTGGTGCAAACGCAGTAATTGTCTGTACCACCTAATCAAGAATACTATGCTTTTTTGCATAGTGTTGCGTGTTATTATGGCACCTTACCTCAGTCATCATTCCCAGGTCTAAGTCTATCAGATCTGCCACTGCCTGCTGCTGCTGCTCAGTTTGTTCTTCTTGTAACGGGTAAAGATGATGATGATGTTGATGATGATGATCATGAGGGTGTTGATGCCCATTCTGCAATTACAACCCTTGTGTTAGATGATGGGGATGATGGAAATACACACACACACACAGACACACACACATTAGTTGTTTCTCACTTAGACACCTGATGGTGTAGAAGGGAGTGAGGAGAAATGAGGCCCATTCAAGAGGGAAATATGATAGTAGGTGTGCATGAATCACAATACACATACTCATGTACATAAACACTCATGGACACACACACACACACACACACACACCCCTGACAAGGTTTTGAGACATGTCAGAGACGTATTCTTGACTCAGAGACCAAGTGAGGATTTGAGGAGGTTTAAAGCTCATCCCTACTTTTAGTCTAAACTGCAGTCGTCTGAGTTGGGGGTTAAACCTCATTGTGTTTCTGAGAAGCCGGCTCCCCTGTGTCGGGAGCCGTGGTGTGACAGACAGACAGGCACAGAAGGCGAGGCTGGATTAACTAACATGCTGTATGGGAGAAGAGGCTGCATGACATTAAAGTAGAGCTCAGCTTTCTTTCATCTGATTTGCTGTCTGTCTGTTTTCTGTCTGTCTCACCAGCTGGGTTTTGAGCCAAGTATGTTTTTGCCAGTTATGATATATCCAATTAGAAAATCTGAACTGGGAGCTGAAGCCTGTGTGTCGATGACTGGTGGGTAACAATTTGCACATCACTATTTTGTTTTTTGGTTTCGGTTCCCGTAACTATAATATTGCAGAAAGGTTTTTTACACTCAAATGAATCTAATTTTGATATTTTTGTAGAAATTATGCAAAAAGTTGCAAGTTAAACACCTATGTCAAATAAATAATGACCTAGACTTGACATGATTGGACTGAAAAATGGTTCAGTGCATAGCAGACTCTTCAGGTGTCCTTGAGTGCTGTTAAATCCACCATGACTTCTGAGAAATGTCACATGTGCATTTGCTTCTTTGTCTAAGGTTTCTCCAAGATGGTTCTGTGCTTTTCATTAGCTGGTGTATTACAGTGTTGCTGTGTGCATGTCTTTTTTTTTCTTTGGATGAAAGCATGAAATATGGACAACATTAGCTGGCACTAATAAACAATAACAGTTTTCCCAATACTAATCATTCCTCTCCAGTCAATACTCTCCATTTTTCTGGTGCGTGTGTTTTCTCTGTTGCGGAGGAAGCCTGTTTATTCACCTCAACCCGGCCAATGGAAACATTTGCATTCAGTTTTCTGCGACATTTCAGAAGTTTGTGACAATTTTCTGACAATTTTCTTGCCAGCTGGACACATAGCGACTCTCTTGCTCTCTACAAGCTACAGTACGAATATATAAAGTCATAGCTTTCTCTCAATACTCTCTCTCTCTCTGTTTCGATCATTGCCCATCACTCCCTCTTTTGTCCAGCCAAATTCCACTCCATGCCCATTCTGTGCTTTTGCCATCTCTTTACCCATCCCTTTATCTTTATCAGTGCAGCCACCACTTATCAATTAGCTGTCTCCAGGGAAACAGTAATTACCTGTGCACATGTGTTCTGCATACAATTAACGTAGCCCCTTTAATTAGCAGCACCCTGCTCACCCCCTGCTGTTTGAATAATCACGTTGGCACACAAGCAGGACTCCACTGTCAAAAAAAAAAAAATACATTTGGACCATGCATATCATATTCTCTCTCTCTTTCAGACACTCACTCAGCCGTTCAATCAGGTAGTGACCCTCTTTCTCAAAAACGAACATGGACACACGCACGTATACTCACACTCAAGTAAATATTTTAATTGAATTTAATTTTGTCTGTATTTAACCTGGAAGTGCAGTCAGCAGACAGATTTTAACTTACAGTGAAGGCCTAGGTCTCTCAACCCAGTGATATCACATCATATCATACCTGTCCGGCGTGTTTGAGCAGAGCTGATGTGCTTGGCTGGACAGGGGAAATACGCTGACCTCTACGTGTGGGAGTGTGTGGCAGTGAGAGCCACTGTTGATTCAACACACTCTCTTTAGTTCTCACAGGGTCAAGGGCTTGGTAGATTGAAATGGCCTTGTGCATGTGCGTGTGTGTGTGTGTGTGTGTGTGCGTAGGCGTGCAAGCTTGTTTGTACATGCGTGTGCGAATGTGTGTTTTATTGATTTGTCATCGTTTAAGAGGGTGACAGAGTAAACAAAAGACGAGATTGGTTTAGACAGGAGGTCGCAGCTCTGCCCGTGGTATCATTTCTTACTGTGTACACACCGCAATCTCATCTAGCTCTGCTGTCCACTATAAATCTGTCTGTTAAGAAGAAAATGAACCATACCATGTAATTTGATTAACTGCAATATAAGCCACCTACCCAGGAAATTTCTTGAGTTGCCATGATCTATTTACAAAAGAGTGATCACCGGAATGGGGTTATTTGTACTGCATTTGACTGAGTCGGGCGTAGGAGAGAGTTAAATATGCTTTATTTGAACCAGGAAGGACGACTGGTCCAATTGGTTGCACAACCAGAGAGAGATATTGGATTTGTTAGCATTCAGACACCTGCCAACTCAAAGGCAATCCAAATAGCAGCATGTGTCGTGGGCTAGGTGAGGAGAGAGCAGGAATACTATGGCGCCTCAACACTGTAAGCTTCTTAGCAAAGCTGGGGATAATATACAGCCAGGGAGCTGCGAGACTGATTCCCAGCCTACCCAACCTGATAGAGCACGGTTTCTGCTCCTCTAGTAGTGATGTGGAGGAGTCCAGTTTAGCAGTTTAGGGATAAGAGACCGACTGCTGGTGAGTGCACACAGAGATGATGGGCTCTGGACGGACTGCAACATGGGATGAGGGACTGTGTATGTACAGCACACACACACACAGATAGAGCAGGCAACCTGGTTATTAGGAGTATGGAGTTTTTAGCAGATTAAATCAGGCAGCAATATAACTAGCATCTTTATAGGTGGATGAAGAGCAGCTGAGTTATAGTGCAGCCTGACAATAGTCAAGGTCATCTTTCATTATAAGCACTGGCAGTGGGACCAAATAACAGGCTCTTACACATACACCACACACACATACACACACAGGCTATATTATACATTCACACATGTCAAACGCACCTTCTTATATGCATTAACAAGGGTGGAAACAATTCAGCATCTTAAGATAAAGATTCAAACCCGGGAATCCATGCACATTTGTATTCAGCTGTATAATTCATATTCATTAAGAGAAAGCTGCGGCGATGACAAAAATGTGTATTCCACGCGATCTGAGATAAGATCATGCAGGCTTATAGTACATTCCCCACCGGCGAACCACAGCCAGGCATGCTTCATCAAGCCAACCAACGTACATGACATGCAGTCACAGCAGAGAGCAGCCTCTCTCCTTCACACACAAACACACATTCATATATACACACACAGCAGCCCAGATAACCATAAGGAGCAGGCACCACGTAGCACAAGGAGAAGAAGCACCACCAACCACCACAGCTACATCACAAGCAGAACGGAGGCACGGCACACTGCACAGAGCACTGGGTCCCAGCAAACCTCTCAGGGAAAATCACAGACACACTGTTTGGGACAAAACGGTATAGGAAGTAAAATTGCGGTAAAATTGTCGGGATCAAGAAGGGGACAGCGCTGAGAGGAGAGAGGGGGGTGGGATGGGGGCATAGGTGACAAGCGAATAGAGCAGTGCTAGGACAGCTGAGAGGTTTGTCTGAGAGGGGGAGGCAGGCTTGGAGGGGGCGGGACACAGGCAAACACACGGTCACTCACTGGGTGTCGCTTTGGGACGTCATAGACCCCCTCCTTCTGCTGACTGGTTGGAACCTACACGATCAGCCAATAAGGTCAGAGAACAGCCAAGACAAACCGTTATCTCTAGATTAATGAAACAATCGTCACATGTCACTTCTACAGCACAGGGTGCCGACACAAAACCCTAAAAACTAGCTTCTGAGGAATCGATTACTTGTAGTGTGCGGATTGTGTGTGTGTGTGTGTGTGTGTGTGTGTATGTGTCAGACCTACACATGTGCCTGCCTCTGCTTGTCAGTGGTAATCTGAATTAAAATCTGTGGAGTGAGAACTCATCTAGGCTAATCAGTAGACTATCGGTGTGGGGTGATCATCTCTCTATGTCTCCCTCTCTCTCTCTTTCTCTAAATGTATCTCTCGCCCCCCAACCCTATCCCACCCCCTTGATTGCTCTTTATCTCTGGGCCTTTTGCGAACTCTCTGTCTCTGTCTCTCTGCCTCTGTCTCTCTCTCTCTCTAATAAAGAATGGATAAGCACAGGGTGCTTATCATAGCCACAGACATGTAATAACTCAGAATGTCACACACACAGAGACATGTAATATCTCTATGTCACACAGGCAGATAGATTTGACAGTGTGTGGAATGAGAAGAAACAATGAGCCTGAACACCGCTGATGTATGAATCCAGGAATGCTGTTATGTGTTGTGAAGCAACAGTTACGCCATATTTGAAACAAAGTTTGTACCCCTCAGTAGGTGGATGCGCTCTCATCAGGATGTGGTAGGTGGAAATGAAAAGGAGTGTTGACAAAAAAATCCATCTAGCGCAGTGTGTCCGATCATTTCTCCTCCTCTCATTGCCGTGTTTACTTCTTTCACATGGGTTTTTTTTCCAGAGGCTGGCATCTTTATTCATACGTTGGTTCGTCTGTGGCTGGAGGCTGGCTGAGAGGCACGTTTCTTACGCCTGCTGTGTGTGTGTGTGTGTGTGTATGTGTATTTTTGTGTGTGCGTGTTTGTTTGTGTGCATGCACATACATGCGTGCATCTCTCTGTGTTTTCATATGTTTGCGCGCACGCCAGCACCCAGTCTATTTTCAATCCATTTTATTTAAAGATCAAACGAGAGGCTGGTGATTAATCTTTCTTTCCCCCGTTTTCTTTCATCTCCTCTGGAAAAGCGGCATGGGAGGGTGGAAAAGAGGAGGGGTTTGCCTTCCACACAGGCCAGGAATAACCTCCACATTCCCTCCCCCCCTTCATCCCACGGAGGTCTCCCCATAACCCCGAGGAGAGCACCCAGAGAAAAGGCTTGGCTCCCTCGGGTAGCCAGCTCTCGTCTACACAGCCCTCTGGAGAGTCTTGGCTGGTTGTACGCCTCTGTTTCCTATTGTCTTTCATTTTCACTCTCTGCTCTACATTTTTATGAATAAAAGAGGAGGCATGGATTTTATGAGCAGGAGTGAATATATTTATCCTGATAAAGAGAGACACAGCTAATAGCTATTGGTCTGCAAATGGCAGATTAAATCATGTATCTTTAAATTGCCTTAAGGATCTTCTTGTAAAAGTTGGTAAATGGATTATGTGTTCGGTGTCTGTATCTTAACTATAGTAGTTATAGTGCACAGCAGGGTGAAGAGCCGAGGATGGAGAGGACACAGCTTGCTGCATAAGAGCAGTGTGTGTGCACATGTATTTATGTTTGTGTTGTGTGTATGAATGAAAGTGACAGTGACATATGAATCAGCCCTCAGAAGTCTATTCAGAAACTACCCTGTCAGCATAGAAAATCACTGTTAGATAAATTATGACATGTGTGTGCATAACCCTTATATAGATGTGTGTCATTTGTCTGGCATACATGTGGTTTCTCTGCTAAATGTCACATTGTGTCCTAATGTTAAAGAATAAGAACAAATGTGGCTTCCTGGCTACCGTCAGTGACTCCATCACTCAACTCAACTCAACTCAACTCACTTGGACACAAGCGTAGAGGAAGAGCTTGTGAGTACCTGATAAATGCTTTCTTCTGATTGGTCACGGATGGGCTCGTGTCCCGCCTCAAACACAATGTACTAAAGCATCAGCAGCAGAGGGAGGAGAGGAAAACAACAGGTAAGAAAGAAATAGGAAGAAAAAAAGTGTGCAAATCGCAGAGAGGTGATTAGTCAAATAGAGTTGTAAGCAGGTCCCCATTCAAAAGCAAACAAAGAGGAGATCCCAGCGACACATAGAGGAGAACTGGTAAAGCGGCAAATATGTAAACACTTCCCAGAGCAACTGAGTACACACCTAGGAGATCTTTCACCCAGTCATATGCCCAAACAGACAGACATGCACAGACACACACTACGCTTGCACCTGAGTGTCTCCCACTTCACTCCTCGTACAAACCTGTGAACATCTGAGCCTCCAGACCGCACATGTTGTCATGTAACCACACTGCCACACTGTAACCAAACACGGACTGTCTCCCCACAGTGCACACAGAGAGGAGCAAGCTGATTGGATAGAATGCAGCGGGTGAGAGCAGCAATTGGATTGGTCAGGAAGTTACCTGGTAGACAGGGTCCTCCAAGTCCTCCTCCAGTATTGTCTGCAGATGGGCGGGCAGCGGCAGAGAGAAAGATCAAACAGGGAGCAAAGAGGAGAAGAAGGGAGAGGACAGGAGAGAGGGAAGAGGCGGAGAGTTAAGCCGGTGGAGTGAGAAGAGTAGGCGGAAAGCACAGCAGGATGTAGCAGCTTCCCAGCATTCAGATAATCATTTGGCAATCATCAGAGAGAGTTAGAGAGAAATTAAAGAGATATAGAGAAAATAGAGCAGAGAATGGAGAAATAAGGACAATGAACTGATAGCGCCACTGTCTGGAGTTTATTTGCTGCACTTGTGCGCTCTCTATGACCTTTGCATGCTTTTATTTGTTTTCAGCTCCTATAATGGGTGCACACGATATGAGTTAAGGGCTCTTAATTATTATTATATTATTATTTTTGTTTTTGATCCGAACCAAATGATCAGAAAACAATTGTCAATTGTAATATAAGAACTTGCAAGGTATAGATACCGTTTTTTTTTTTGTTATTCCATATGTGTTATTGTGAATGCAGATGCCCAGCTGGGCAAGTATTTATACATTCCAGATGTGCAAAGATTCCTTCACAAAATTCAAAATTTCATGGCAATGCAAAAAAAAAAAAAAAAAAACAAAAAAAAAAAACACAGTGTGCAATGATGACAACTGACCTGCTGGTGGTCATATGGTCACCAACATTGAAAGACTTTATCCTGCAACATGAATATTGCCACCAAATTTCATGATGATGTATAGGCCCTGGCTTCTTAGTGAAAAAAAAAAAAAAATGAGCACTGTCAGCTTGAATTCATCAGTTGTGAGAGGTCATGCAAGCAGATTCTGCATTTCACGTCAGTAAGGTTCAGAAATAAAATACATGCTATATCAGTTATCAGTTATCAGCAGTTTATTATTAGTATTTCTGGCCTGCGTTGGGGCTCTGAGGTGATGAACGGAAAGCTCCTAAAGGATATGTTTTACTTACATGAAGTGCCCTATGTAACTTGTTGCTTGCTTGGCCTTTTCATTATTGCTGTCAAAGTGGCTGAACTGGTTATTTACTGTCATAGCAGTAGGCCCACTGAGCTTATACAATGTTGATGATAACAAGAAAAAATGTCTGATTTTTCACTCTCTGGCTTGCCCACTACATATTGGCCTTGGCTGGTGGCAGTGGTGGTGGTTGAGTAGCTTATATTACTCCAACCTTTGTAGTGGTAATAAAGCATCATCCCATAATATATAGGACCACTGGCAACCACCACCTCCCAGCATCAGACTGGCTGCCACAGTCAGACCTTGATAAATGTAACAAGGGTGCCTGAATCGCCAACGTTGTAACCAGTAAGAAAATCATGTAATGCACACTAACCCAACATTCTTTCAAGAGTCCCTCAGATGAAAATAATATGGTGGATAAGTTAAGGTAAAAGAAAAAGAAAAAAGTAAGACTTTAACAGAGGACTAGTATGTGTACCTGGTAGACCGCCTGTTCACACTGTTTGTCTTTCTGAGCCTTCTTCTCCATCTCCTCTCTCTGTTTGATCTCGTAGATGAGCTGGAATAAGTCCCGCAGGTCCAGAATCACAGGCTCAGCCTAGGAACACAAAGATACACAACTATTACAACCCGCATACATACATACATACATACATACATACACACACACAAGCACACAACCTCTCCCAGGCGGAAATGAGCAGTGCGCACCAACCTGCACAACTACTAAACGCTCTCTTCCTTCTCTTGCACTGGTTCAGACAGAGACAAGCGCCGACACTAGCCCCCTGTCTTACCTCATACAACCTCTCTTGTCAGGTGAGCAAGAGCTCTGACAACAAACCAGTTAGATGACTCACAGCCTATAACTACTGTCACAGCACAACATCATAGACTCTGATGGGGACAATGGTGTTTCAGATCTAATCAATTATTGACTGGAGCTGTGCGAAGTGCACCCGGAGCTCATAGACTGAAAGCTGCCTTGCATAAACTTGTTCTATTTTGGTGATGGTTTCCTCCAAGATGTACTCAGCGGCCCACTGATCATGACAAAATAATTGGTTAAATGTTGGAGCTTTTATGCTGCTACACCAACAATCAATCATAGTGTCTTTTTTCAGATTCAAATCTTCATGGAAGACAATATATGCCCCACCTCTCATTCCTCCCCTTCACTTTGTACACTTTCTTTTGCATCTATCTCACTTTTTCTGTCTTCTGCATTTCTCCTGTGCCTCTTAGATTTCAGAGGTGGGGATTTTGGAATCTGATGCACAAAGCCCTCGAGTGATGATCTATGATGACTGTCCAGCTCATAGGACCGTAGCGATGAACTGACCTCGGTTCAGCAGATCTAATTCAGATGACTAATTCGCACAAGCCCGCGGCTCAAATTAATGAATGAGTTTATTACAAAAATAAAGCAGTTATCAACTTTCACTGCTGACACACTGTAAGGATTTCTTAAGGCTGCACTAGGCAAGATATTTAGTTTTTAAAAAATCTATCTGTCTCATCAGGCTGCAGTAAAAAGTGGAGGTGCAATAGAAAAGAGAGTTCCATCCCCCTGAAACAAGATGCTATAGTTTCAGCCTATTTGCCCAAATGAAATTCTGATGTTGGATATAGACCTTGGCAATTCTCCGTGCTGTGGAAATGACAAATCAAAACTGAAAGGAGAATTAGTCCCTCAGATCTGCTTATACTGTTTTATTTCATCAATCTGTGATGTTCCAGGAGTGATGCATTCCAGGAGTTATTTTCTGAAGTGTTATAATTTACTTTTTGGTGCACCCACTTCCCCTCAGGCTCCCTTGTCTACTTCTAATTCAGTTAGTGATTTCCTACATTTCCCAGAATGGCTTTTGACAACCTCCAGAGAATGTGCCTGAATATGCATTTCGGCTGAGGGTTTTACAAGTCGATGGAGAGAGCAACAGTGATAGCGATGGCATAGTAAGATCGGCATGGTAAAGTAATACTAAGACCGTAGTAGTATGTTTAGTGGCTGCATTACATGATGAACGAATGAAGCCCATGATTGCAGAGAAATTGGTATCTCTGCAAATGGTAATTCTAATTGCTCTTTGATACTGAGAGACCCAAACATGACATTCACTCTTAGTGTTTCCGTTGTAGCTGTGTTGCAAGTATCTCAATATTGTATTACATCATTTATGTTTGCACAGTTATCAATAGCAATAAGTGAGGCGATAAGTAACCGCACAACAAGATGGATCCAGAAATAAAAGGTACCTAGTGCAAAATTTTCCTTTAAGAGCAAAACACTATCTTACACCCAGCGCAAAGCAGCGGCAAGCGGCGCCAAGCGTGATGCAAGCATCTTTGCTAGTTTCCAACCAGTGCAGTTGTCATTTTCCCATCCAGTGCCCACATTGTGTTAATAGTAAATACACTTGTGCCCATCTGTGTGTCCATGGGGGTGTTAGTCTTAAATGTGGTGCGGCGCATTGCCATCTTGAGGCAGCTGAAAGTGATTGCACGGCTGGCCAACAAAAACCAGCTCTGAAATCAGTGGAGCAGTTTTCACTGTTATTTTAGGGGCGCATTAACAAGAAAGTAATGCGCGTCTGCACAGAGTCTTGTTACACACACACAGGGATGCCTGCTTCACCTCAGGGAGCTTTGATGGAATCCTGCTGTTGCAGAGGATGGTCTGCTCTTGTGCTGTCAGTTTGTACATGAGCAGATCTGTTGCCTCTGGAGAGAAGCGTTCCTTTTTACCTGGCAAATACGCCATTATAATAGCAATCCGTCAAGGTGCAAGTGCGCGCAGCTTTTAAAGTGAATGGGAGGTGGCGCTCTGATTGGTTTATTGCATGTTATGCCCCAAACACACCAATGATTACTCAAGAGACTAAGTGCAACCCTTTTGAACCATGCACCTGGCACAACGGCCCATTTTTCTGCTGTTAAAATATCAAAAGTGGCCTTGGACATGCCCTAAATGCTCTTGTGCCATTCAGACTGAGCACTTGAACCGTTAAAATAGAGCCCAATATCTTCAAGATGAACAATGGAGTTTCAATCCATTGTTCAGACACTAGTAGCACTGGTGCGCAAAATAGGTCCCTGCATAACAAGAGAAGCACTTATTACATGGTTTTCAAATTTCTTCATGTAAATGTAGGCGTACATAATGGCGTGGAGATGGAAGAATTAGAGTTGGCACACTGTTCCAGGTCCATTTAAAGTAGCTTTTCGTTTCTGCTCACTCATTAACCATGTTGGGACAGGAAAGATACACAAAATTTACACAACTGAAAACCTGAACACTGAGTGAAGAAAACTCATGAATAACAGGAGACACCATAGTAACACCATACTAGTGACTGGTGAGGGTTTCATATCAATGCAAGCGTCGCTTTCTTCTTAACTTGTAAGTGAGCTTGCTAGTTAATCCAGCTATGCTACTTGAGTCCTAGATTGAGCTGGTAATTATGGTAAATGATGTATCAATGGGTGAAGTAGCTGCTATGGTCACCTGAAACATCGGCAAGGCCTGCAGGGCCATTAATCAAATGAAGGGAGAGGAGCTTCCTCTCCAAGCTGCAGCACTGAGATCCGAATGAAGACTGCAGCCTTGTAAACATTAAGCCGTAAGACTTTCAGAACATCTTTGAAGATGTTTATGATTATTATTGTTATTATTGGTCTAAGATTATTATTGTTAAATTATGAATGTGTACAAATCCATGTTGTTTACATGGAGAACTCTTTTAATCACAGTTAAACAGCTGTCAGTGGGTGTTTAGTCAAGAGAGAGCTGGACAACCCAGAGATGACCGCACCTCTTCACCACCACCACCACCAGCTGCTTAGGAAAAGAAATTTAGATCTGAAGAGTTTGCAATTCAATGAAGTCACATTACATTATTTCAGCCCTCAGAATTCAAACGTGTTACTGCCATTTGGAGCCGCCAAAGTATAAAATGTCCTATTTCTAGCCTAAAATAGAGATTTGACCCTTGTTGATGTTATGATTTGGTGGTAATTATTCTTGTGTGTCAAATATATAATAGCAGTCAAAATAAAAGACAAAAAGTTTAAGTTAAAAAAAAAGTCACAAACAGAATAAATCTTTTTATGATTATGTCTTGCCTTTGCTTAGCATATTCATTGTAATTTGTAATATGATGGAACAAAGATTAGGATCGAGTGAGTGGCTTTCTGCAGAGTTTGAGTTAACAACCATTTCCTATGCAGTTAGTGTACTTCCATCTCCACTGAAAGTTGTAAAAAACACATCTTTCTCGCTCTAGGTCTTTGAAAATGGCTTTCACAAAAGACTTAGGAGTGGAAAGCCAATTACTTCAGAATTTACCCCTAAATTGGCCTCTTAGGAGTAACCCTTAGTCTTAGACTTCATGAAGACAGAGACGCTTTGTTAATTCACATCAAAGTGGTTACATTCCAATTATAGCTTCAACCGATGCCATAAGGCCTGTATGCAGATCGACAGCTCTGCCTCTGCCCACTCGTTCTCCTCTCCACGACTAATGGAGTGCCGGTGACAGCTCCTCCAAAACACCATAAATGGAGTCAAATATGATTCTGACCCTTTTTTGAGAATACACCCGGGAAAAGAAAACGGTTTAGCTGACCAATCAGAGAGCTAGGTTGGAACTATCAGCTAGCATGTATGTGGATGTGGATGTGTGTGTGTGTGTGTGTAATAGTAGAGCCTGATGTTCGACTGGATGGTGTGTGTGTGTGTGTGTGTCCGTGTGCGTGTGTGTTTGTCTGAGTCAAAGAGACACGGTTCATGGCCCTAGGAGGATGGATATGCCATTAGATCCGGTGACACACACTCAAAACTCTCATCGACTCACTATGGGAAATCAATACAGCTACAGAGAGAGCCAGCTGGATCCAGACGAAACAAGCCGAGCACAGACACAACAACAACAGCAACAATAATAACAAGTCCAAGAGGGGCACTCAATATCTCATATGTTGCTGAGGGACTGACCATACACACACACACACACACACACACATTCGTATAGAAAAAAAAACCCTAGAGAGTGTCCTTGTCAAGGGATTCCAACCATTGAGAGAAGACTCAAGGGAATAATACATTAAACACACACACACACACACACACACACACACACACACATACACACACACACACACACACACACACACACACACACACACTTTCACTCACCTATAGGTGTTTGATTAAGTAGATATTAACAAATACTTGCAGTCACACTCGTAAACGCAATGACACGCACATGCGCACACACACACACACATACACTAACCGACTGAGCCGTCTTGATGGCCACGAAGCGGTGGTTCCCTTCCTTTCCGCAGACGTAGCCGAAGGCTCGGTGGTCCGTGATGTCCTTGGCAATGTAGGAGATCTCGTGGACCGCATGGTGGTGCTGGAGGACCTGAAGGAGGCCAAGAGACAGGGTGTTTGGTAAACTTCCCGGAAAAAAAAAAGTCAAGAAAAACAAACAAAAAAAAACTGACACAAATAAATAAAGGAAATCAATGTGGGATCTGAAAACGTTCCTGCGGGGTTGTTCTATATCTCCCAAGTACTGACCTCACAACTTCTCGATATCGAATCGTTTAATTTTCCTTTCAGCTGCTAATTGAGTTGTTTCTCTGTTGCTCTATAAAGAGCGCTGCGCGAGATCTATTTTGCGAAGAGCACTTTTTGAATGAATAAGATCAGATTAAGTTGTGAGACGTACAAAAACAAACTGATGTCAGCAAGTCAAGGATGTGCACACTTACAAACAGGCATTCCCACACACAGGCCTGCAGCAAGCCTCTGACAGCAGCAACTGTTAAAGAAACACTAGTCCTAAAGCAGAAAGCAGAAACCCAACATGCAAGCTCCCCCAGCGTACACACACACACACACAGACACACACACACACACACCTTGTCTCCTGTATTAAACTGTTTTAGCTCCCCTGCCCTCTCTGGTTTAGTCTGGGCGGGGAGTGCCAAGCTGGCATTGCCTGTGGCAGATGGCACTGTTTTTCCCGAGGACAGAGGGGGGATCAGTGACAATCACAGCTCGGCAGGCTGTCGACTTGATCACTTCATCTGTGCCCTCTCTCACATCACACACACAAACACACACACATGCAATGCACAATTTTATAGTGCGCTTTACCCCTCTAATAAGTCACTGAGCGTCTGCTTTGTAGTTGGTGTGTATTGCCAGCTGCATGCTGGGAGCAGAGACACACAGTCAACATAATAACCCGCTAGCCCTTGAGTGTGCGCTAGGGTTGCAGCGCTATACATCAGAGGCTAAACACACGCATCTGCTCACTTTGAAGCTATTCCAAAATCAAGTCGCGACATCAGTTTAACAGGGGCGCGCTGACATGGGCAGGCACGCACACGCACATACACAACACACACACAAATACACAGACACATGCGTCACATGGAGAATCCCCAGCAGAAACAGATCAATCAGTGTATGAGTCACATCTTGTAAATTTAATCATTAGAGAAACGATTATCATTATCACCTTTGACTGACCTGAAAATGACAGGCAAGACAGGACACATACGTGCACACACACACACACACACACACACACACACATGCACACACGCACACACACATACAGAGTTCATGTGCAGAGGTTATTGAATTATCTGTTTTGAGGGTGGTGAGGACGGCATGGAGGGAAGAAAGGGTAAATGTGTGAACTCTACTTCATTAGTTACAGCTAACTTGTGCTGATTTGAACCCCTTGTTGCCTACTAGCCTTGTGCAGCTATACCCTCAACCATTCGGAACAGGGGCAACAGCAACAAGTGTCTCAAAAATACGCAGCAGGTGACCGCAGCAACCATCTGCCCGTCTGCGGTCCGATCAGACAAAAGAACCATAGCATGAGAGTGCCAAAGCTAAACAAACAACTGCAGCGTCCAAAGTTAACACCATTTACCCACCAGATATGGGTACATTTTGGGATTTGGGGGCACCAAGCAGGTGGCTGCTAAATAATTTGGAATTACAGCCTAGGGCCAGGTCTACATCTCTGTGTTTTTTATGCACCGGCTGAGACTAATGTGACCCTCACTGTCCACCGTACCTATCGTGGAGTCAGCCAATCAAATCAACACTACTTACTACTACATATTTGGTGCTTTCTTCATCAGGTCTGTCTATGTTTTTGCTATAAGAAGCATTTGCATTACTTCTATGCATTACGTTTCTGATGTTAAGCCACAAATATATATTATCATCATCATCGTAATCATCATTAAACCTTTATTTAATGGATGGCCCCTCTTTTCCAAGGACACTCTGAACACACAAGCATAAAATATTACAAAAGCAAATATAAAAACAATAAAATGCAATCAAATATGAGGCTCAAAAGCACAGTAAATAATGCATGATGCACTTTTATGGCTGGCAACAAACATTTTTGGCTGGTTAATTTTCAGTTTACCTGCCCCTGACAGATAAGCCAAAAAAGTGAATTTTGGACTGTGGTGCTGAAAATGAGCACACTTAGCAGTAAGCATGTTGCTGGCTTGTTACTGTAAGGGAAATCCGAGCAGGTATCTTGATCCATTCTGACGTGATAGTGTCAGTTTGAGACCACACTGCAAAAACTCAAAATCTTACCAAGAATATTAATAAAAATAATAATATATATTTCATCGGCAAAATTTTCCAGTGGAAAAAGTGAAAATTCACTTGAAACAAGTGAAAATTTGCCAATGAAACAAGCAAATTTTCAAGTGAAAATTCACTTGAAACAAGTGAAAATTGTCTAAAAACAAGTTACTTCTGAGGTGATCATGTCTTATTTTAAGTGTAATAAGATATTTTGACTAGAAATAAGACAAATATTCTTGGTAAGATTTTGAGTTTTTGCAGTGCAGTGGCCGATTCACACGACAAACATCACATTCCATGTCACCACAAAAGAGCTGAAGTTACCCGTTTGAAAAGGAGCAGATTATGGAAATGAAGGGATGCACCTGGTCCCCTGCAGCCCCTCTGCTTCAGAGTTCAATAAGCTGTGCGATCTGAAGTGCCCTTTGTTGTACTGAGCTGTTATTTACATACTTGTTGCCTGTCATTCTTCTCTGACCTCTCATCAACGAGGCATGTTTTTTTCCCCCAAAACCTCTTCTGAATTCTTGTTTTTTATCGCACCATTCTGGGCAAATGTTAGACAGTGCAGCACGAGAAAATCCCACGAGGGTGGCCGTTGCTGAGCTGCTGGAAGAGGAGAGTCTGACACCGCCTATCACAACATGTTCAAAGTTGTTTAAATGCATGACTCGCTGTCGAGAGAAGTCCGTTGTTTGTGAAGACAGGAGGAGGGGTATCTAAAAGTCAATACTCGCTGTGCATCCTCTCTTTCTCTCTTGTACTGCTGCAAAACTAGTCCCTCTCTCACTTTTTCTCTCTCCCTCAGACACACACACAGAGTGTCAGTGTGTCTCTGAGGGCTGTGGGCAGCATGCCCTTCAGCAGTTGGTGGCCACTGAACCAAGATATTTCCCGTTAAGCTGGGGGTGGGGTGCGAGGACGAGAGGCAGGGAGATGCTCTCTCCCTCTCTCCTCCCAACTCTTCACAACTCCCTCCTGTGTGTGTGTGTGTTTGTGTGTGTTTGTGTGTGTGTGTGTGTGTGTGTGTAGGGGGGCTTTATCAGGAGGCCTGGGGAGGCTGTCCAACCTTTAGCCAGTAGGACAGGGCTGAGATTAGCAGTTAGCTTCGAGGTTTAATTAGTTCCTAGCAAGTGGTAGAGCTGCTGTGGTTACTCATGGAGTGCTTTCTCAGTCAGCTACTAACACAATATGTGCACGCACACACACACGCACACACACACACACACACACACACACACACACACGCACACACACACACACACACACACAGATGCTGGGGTGTGCCTATAAACAATTTTTTGATAATTAACTGTTTGATGTTGTGTTGGGACCGCAGTCCAGAGAGAGACAGAGAAAGAGAAAAAGAGTAAGAGAGAGAAAGAAGCAAGAAAGCGAGAAACAGATAGAGAAAGAGAAAGAGAAAGAGAAAGAGAGCGATAGTTGGTAAACAGCACACACAGAAGCAAAGGCTTTTGCTTACAGTTAGTAAAGGGTTCTGCTTATAGTTAGGACTTCAGAGAAAAGGACACAGGGGAACTTGTCAACAAGATATACACCACGCACAAGAGCCCCCCCACACAGTTATATCTAACAAGACAGAGAGAGAATGTATGGGAGCAGCAAACAGCAAATACACTAGCTGTACGCTTCTCTCTGTTGTTTGCATTGTTGAAGTTGCCTTTCTCTGTTTCTCTGCATGTGAACATTCAGTTTTAAAAGGCCCCCTCCTCTCCTTGCGTACAGTACTAAATACTTCATTCCAGATATGTAGCGATTCATTCACTGCAACAATGCATCAATCATGCACCCTATCAGTTCATCTGAATCACCCTGGATCAGTGCCTTGAAGTGATTCAGTCATCATTCTCAAAAAACAAAAAAGCAAACAACAACAACAAAAACAACAACAAAAAAACACAATCTAACAGACTACTATGACAATCTTGTGATTTTTCTGAAGAATAAATGATGTGTAAGTGATTATTTTGTCCGATTTTTTTCCACATTTCAGAGGATAAAGGACAGTTTTACATTTTTGCCCATGTTTATTTACAGAGTGAGTCAACATCAGCAGATAATGTCTGCGGAGCTGCTCTGTAGGGACTGAAACTTTCAGGCATGGTGGTGCTCTGACCACACCCAATCAAGTGCTTTCCTCTTGACACCCATTTAAAATACCTGCCAGGACATCACCGAGCGGGTGACTGAGAGCTACAACCCCTAGAAAGCAGCATGGCAGAAATTTACCACCACATGTGATTCTCTGTCTTTCTCTTAAATGGAAATAAAATTTAGACTAAATTTACTGAATCAAATGGACTCGAATTGTGTTTTATATACTGAAGTCGAACAGAAAAAGAGATATCATTCTTAAATCGAATTGCCAGCTATTGAATCGTGAGTCAAGACGAAGAGCTGTTGTGCCAAAGATTCACAACTTAAGTCGCTTCTATTGGCTGAACTGGGCTAATTTGATCTTTCTGATTTCATTTTCCCAGGAGGCAGAAGGCCAGCGAGCCCGGCCCTTCACGCTCGTGAGTTCTTGACCCGGCGTGATGCTGTGGCCCTGACGAGACCGATGGAGGGGGCTGGAGGAGGGAGGGAGGAGGGTAGAGTGCGTGCGTGTGTGTGTGTGTGTGTGTGTGTGTGTGTGTGTGTGTAATGAGTGAAGGCGCTGAGAGAGAGACAGACAGAGATAGAGAGAACATGCCGGCCTGCCCCCTGTGAGATTAATGTCTCCCCTCTTCTTCTCCTCCATCTCGAGCACCACCTCCTTCCATCCTCCATGACCTTCCCTCCTCCAAGAGAGAGGCCATCCATCCATCCGTTCATCCATACATCCATCCACCCATCTGGCTGACTGATGCACAGGAGGGGAATGAGACTGTCAAGATCCCTGAACCTCGGCAGAGTCATTCTCTCTCTCCTTCTCTCTCTCTCTCTCCCCCTCACCCCCTCCACCCATTAGGAGTGGTTGAAGGACTGATAGAAAGGACAGCATATCTTTATAGTTAATATTAATGTGTGGAGACAGAGGACAAGGTCTCCCTGTAGAGCTTTACTTTGACATATGCTCACTGATTCTCCACCTATCCCTCTAACTCTGTCTCTGTCTGTCTCCATCTCCTCCCTCCCACTCTCCCTCTATCTGTCTCCTCTGTTTTTCCCACCCTCCTTCTCTGTCATCTTCTTTCCGTTGCCCTCTTTCTGTCTGTTCTCCTCTTCACCTTCTCCCCGAGTCCCTCTCTTTATCCCCCTCATCCTTCTCACTCTCTTTCTCTCTCTCTCTCGGTCGAGAGAGGTTCAAACATCTGGCGGGGAAATAAGAAGAGAAATGAGGGTTATAAAAGGAGGAATGAAGGATTGGAGGGTGATGGATGCGTATTTGTGCAATATGGCTGCCATGTGGGAGGCCACTTGCCACTGTGTCCTGCCTGTCTAATACCCCCTACTTTTGAATTACAGCTGGGCACATACGCACGCAAACACACACACACACTCACAGTGTCAGTGGCATCCAGCTCTCATCGAAGTGTAAATCTAGAGGCTCACTGCGTCAGCCTCTAAAGCCAGGTGCAGAGCAGCGAGTCTCATACTGCACCCAAACCAGAGTAAAGATTCATACTCAGACTGACTGACAGCCAGACAGAAAGCCAGGGAACCAGACGGCTCACACTGCCTGCCACATCCTGTGTACAACAGCAGATGCTCGAGCTGTATTATGTTTTGAAATAAGACTGTTTTTATGTATACAAGCTGCCAACATGACAAATTAATATGGATGAAATGTCCTAGTAGGGTAACAAAGAGCCAAAGGAGCCAGAAAATAACCTTACTATAGATTAACACAGAGATATATGCAACAGTTTTTCTATTAAATCCACAGGATGGCAGGATGGTCTAGTGTTCGGTGAGGTTGTCCCCCAACTGCAGGGCCAATACTCCTGTCAAGTATCCTCGAGCAGGAGGGGATTAAGTTTCTTGCTCAAGGATACTTTGACAGGCATGACTGCATTGGGGATTGAACCTGGGCTTTACCTGTCAAAGTATCCTTGAGCGGAAAACATAACTCCTACCTGCTCAAGGATCCTCGAGCAAGAAACACGAGTCAAACCTGACCCTGCGCCCCAACAAGAGGACAAAAAGTGAACTGCGGATTGGGAGACTAAAGAACAGTTCCTCTATTTTTGAAGCCGGGCTGTACCTCTGGCTTCTCTGCCACGGTGTGCATTGGTAAATACAACTGAGCAATATAAACTGAGGCAAAAAATAAGTCTTTTTTGAATTTGTCTCTGTGTATCTGACATGTACGTATTCAGCTCTGATTGGGTTGTACAGGAACCTTGTTTTGTAAGAACGTACGGACAAGCGATTCATTTGAGTTGTCGCACGTACACGTCACATGGTATATTCATTTGCATAAAGTTGCATATTTTACGTTGACGCCTTGCTCTGTGTGTGTTGCTGTTGTTGGTGTCATCTTGTATGGCTGGCTGACATTGGATATTGCTGAATTCCTGTTGCTTGTGTTGCTTTTGTAGTTCATAGTGTTAACACGCTATGTGATTACAAAGCACTACTAGTAAATGGGTCCTTTTGTTGCTTTCACGGACTGGGGGAAACAAAAGATTTGTGGACATTTATAGGTGTTTTTCAGCACTGCATGGAGGATGGCTCAATTCCCCTGGAGAATTCAACTTGAGGCCGATTTTTAGCAGTACATTTCTCAGTACTAATCCAATCAGCGAAATTATTGCATTGACTGATGGTAAATATGGTGGTTAATACAAAACCATGAAAGAGAAATTAAAAAATACAACCTAACGTAGAAATACCAACCTTGGCCTTTAATAAAGTAGGGCCTACACTACAATTATTCCTTCCTTGATGTTCTATGGTTGTTTAATCATAGCATGCACGCATCGCGCAGAGAGCAGGGAATCACCCTAGACAGGTCGGCAGCCATACAACCGCACACTCATTCATGCTCATGCTTGAAGACTCGCGTCTCTGGGACGTGGGAGAAAACCAGAAGACCTGGAGGAAGCCCAAGTGAACACAAGGAGAAAGCACAAAAATAAGACATATTCTACAACTGAACCTGGGTTTTTCATGCGGTGAAGGAACAGAACCAAGCAACACACTGCCCACATAAAGCATACGAAATATCAATTAGAGGTAAACACTGTGCACTCTTGGACATTTCTCTCTTGTGAAATCATGCTTCCTGCTAAAATGCAGGGGACGCCATGCATGTTTGTGATATGTGTGGTCTCCTGTCCAAAGGGCCTACCATCCTGGCACCAGGTGTGCCAGAATGCAGTGTGTAAATCTACATCCTAACAAACTCCTGTAAGTTTATCGCTGCTAGGATTTAGGCGACTCTGTTGATTTCAGCAAGACCAATGGCCACACAGAAAAACAGACAAAGAAAAACAAAGGTAAAGACAGACAGACAGACAGGCAGGCAGACAAACCGGCGAAGAATAATGGGAACAGACAGAGAGACAAAAAAAGAAGCGATGGAGCGATGAAAGCAGATGGACAGCAAAAGCCTGGATAGATCCAGTCGGTCAACCAGAAAACCAGCCATGTAAGATGGAAAATGCATAATCCTGGAGCATAATATAAAACCAGTGTTGTCCCTGTTTGCAGAGAGGCAGACAATGGGATAGCCATGTTCTCTCATCTACCGAGGCCTTGTTCTCAGCGTTTCAATTAGGGGCCCCCTGATTTCCCCAGGGGCTTCTCCCTCTCATGGAGATGCCTCATTAACAGAAAAAAACACACATACACACACATAGAGAAACAACACTGCACATAGGCACTCTCTCTCTATCACACACACACACATACAAATTCCCTCCAATGCTTACCCCTGACTTCTCATCGAAGATCTTGATCCCGCCAAACGAAACGGTCAGAAACACCTTCTGTTTGTGTTCCCCTTTAGACCGTGCTGCTGCAGCTATACCCTGAGGACGGGGAGACAAACAAACAGGCAGACACACAGAAAAACACTGTTAGAAACACAATAAGAACATATACATATGGTACTTGCTGACTCGCTTAACTGTAAATAAGTCCATTAAGACATTTTTACAGTAAGTCTACTGAGCATTTTCTTCTCGTCGTCTCTCTTATTTAAAAAAAAAATCTACCTAAAAACTTTCACTTGTAAAGGAAGGTAACACCTTATATGAATAGTCTAATGTTGATGCTCAGCCCTCAGGTGACAAAAAGTGGATATTTAACAAAGTGTCGCTGGCCTATATGGTGCATCTCTGCAGACAAGGTAAACCTGACCTTGACCTCAGCCTGACCCTAACCTGACCCCATGTTTGACATTAATCCAGACATTGAATATCAAAACTCAGCAGACAGTTTAGGCATATATTATTGCTTGATGGGAAGATGAGTATTGATATTCAATTAACCAATATTTTAGATATTTTAGTTATTCCTTCTAATTGCTTATGTAGATGACATGTAATCAGTGGTAAACATCAGGTTTTGTCATCAGTTCCTCTGAACTTCAGAGCAACAGTGTTTTTCTAGACCCACGATTTTGTATTCAACAATCATACAGGGAGAAACCCAACAGCGAAGAAGAAGAAGAGATACCAATAGTCTCAATAGCTCTCTCCACCCGCAGCTAAAAGGTAGCGTGAAGTTCGCTTGATATTGGATATTTGGTGGCTATTTCCGTATTGACTTTCAATAAGTGATTGCAGGACCAGGAAGACAAATGTTTTAACACATTCAAATTTCAACAGTACCGCTCTTCAACAGTTCCACAAGACAATATTGTCTCAAATATTTTAAAAAAGGGTTTGTTAATGTCTTTTCAGGCAATCAAATGTATGTATGAATGTCCTTTAACTAGAAAACAACTTGCCATCCACTATCAAGACAACTTTACTCCCATCACATATAATCCACAGGTGAATGCAATAAATTCAGGTGCATTCTTACAGGGCTTGAATTAGAATAGCACAGACTTTCCCCATTCAGATCAACATACCAGGATGGTCGGAGCAGCGGCCATTTTTTTGTATGTGTCGTTGCAATTGCAAAAAACTGTGGCTGCTGCACCGGTCCAGCTTACGTATAAACCAACTTGCCGCAAATCACTAGCTCGCTTAGGTGAGAGGTTTTGCATCAACGACTAAACAAGCGGTGAAAAATGAAGCATGGAGAAATGTTTTGTGCACCACATCTGTTACCTTGCTGCTGGAGGGGAACTGTAGGATTGTTGGACCTTTTTGTGGTAACTACTAATGTTGATTACCACTTTTAGCAAGCAGCCACAGCACAACATATCAGTTCTCAAGCGTGTGCACCACAGCTTACAACCATACTAGCATTTGTTGTCACCATAGCAACTAACCACAATCACCATTGTATTCTGTATCGGCCAAATGACCGTGGCACAACTGTTCAATGACCGTTTCTACAACATTCAAGTTCTGTGAAGTAACTGCTTGATTACACTGGACATCGTCAATGTGTGAAGCACTGAATGTATCACACACTGATGATTTACAGTATAACAGTATAAGAATGTCCGCCCCCAACCCCCTCACACACACACGCCAACAAGCGGAGGAGAGTCACAAAAAGAAAGAGGAAGATCAGAGAATTCGGAAAGGGGGAAGGAAAGGGAGGAGAAGTATGAAAGGAGAGGAGGAGAGATCAGAGAAAAAGAGCTGATGGATTTCCTGTCTGAATAAATGAGGAGGAGGGAAGCTGTTTGATCAATGAGCTGTCTATCCTCCCTTAATCCCTCTACACCTTGGCTGAATAGAGTTTTCACTACATGTAAGCAAAACATAAATGTATTTTTCAAAATTTCAATATCTCTTGCAGTTAACAAGTATTCTAAAAGTATAGAAATGCCACACGTTAATGAATATTTAACAATAACTTCAGTACATCATCCTTCAGTTTGTTAGTTTATTCAACAGGGGCCATGCACAACACAACCTTTGGGCCGGAGTTAGCTATATCGATAATTTACTCCTGCAGTCCCTGGGCAGGAAGATATTAAAACACGACAGTTCAATATAAACAATACAATACAAAAACAGTACAGCTGGCAAAATGGACAAACAGTACATTTGAAAAAGAAATAACTCAAAAAAAAAAAAAAAAAATTACATGCATTGCACATTCTAAAATTAAATCCAATTTATCACATGGATTCACTAATTATATTTCACAAAATCAGCAGGTTCAATGGTTTTCAAGGTTAGTTCACAGGATCCAGAGCGATGCTGGTTTTCATCATAGCAACCTGGGTTTGCTGGGAGAATGTAGTTAGCTGCAATTAAAGCTACAATAATCAAAATTGCCAAAGGACAATTTAAGTGAGGACATTCAGACTCAACTGACTAATGCATGGTTTGGGCATGTAATTTAGCAGGTGAGTCTACCTGGTTCTAATAGTGAGCAAAAAATGCTGATAAATTATGGGCTTATTCCACATTTTTTTCATCTGAACCTAAACGGTTCTCATTTTCTTGATTTCAATTATTGTAGCTTTTTACTTACTGATACCAGGAGTGTTCTGGATCCGGGGGACCACGGTTAATAAACTCTGAACTAGTTCATTAGAATGATACTTATGAATAAATAAATGATTTTGGCCCATGTTTTCACACTTTGCTTCTTCTCAGTCTTTATCTTTTCTCCTTTCTTCCTTCACTTCCTCCATTCCCAATTATCCTCTCCCTACACTGCCTATCTTCACACAACTGCCCCCACTGCCACCCTTTTCCTTTGGTTATATGCTTAAGAAAAAACAGAGAATATTGTATTCAGTTCCAACACAGTGATGCTGTGTTATGCAGAACATGTATATTTAAACTTCAAAATTTATAAAGTTGGAGAACTATTTATGGACTGACAAGCATGTTGACTATTGGCCAATGACTATTTTCAAAATTGTACAAGGGATTTAGGGGACATGGCACAAAGCTGCACTAAACATGTTTTTCTTATGTTTTCTTTTGAGCCTAAATCACAAAGTAGCTCCAGCAGGTTTGGGATTATGTCATTACCCCTAATTGAGACAAGCAAGTGTGTCCTGTTTGCCCCAATAAAATTCTACGGAAAATCTTTGCTATACATAAAGAGTGACAAAATGAAAACTTAGTGAAAAGTGAAGTACAAATCTTGCTTCTAGATAGCAGTGGGATCAATCACAAATCTTTACTTCTGCTTCCACCAGCCCCTGACAAGACAAAAATATGGTCCAAGAGTGTACAGTTTACTGACACGTGTTTCTGAGTTTTGAAATCCTCAAAATTCAAACACTTCCCTCTCACTGACACCAGGGCTGCCAACATGCAAAGACGTGTAGTGCAGCTTTGCCTGCCACATAAACAGAGCATGTAAATTTTCAATTATAGGAGGCGCTAATGAGGTTTCCACACATTAGCACACGAGAGAGAGAGAGAGAGGAAGAGAAAGAGAAAGAGAGAGAGACACTATCCTTACCTTGAGCTTCATCATTGAGTCCTGGCAGAGTTTGTCTCCGCGGGCAGCAGTGACCTCGTCCAGGCCGATGAGCTTGGCCTTGTAGCGGACACCATCGCCCTTAAAACGCCTGATGAGAGCTGCCTCGCTGCGATCCTGCCCTGGAGACACACACACGCAGAGGGAGGGGAGAAAAGGGAGAGAGTCAGGAGAGAGAGACTTAGTCTTTGGTGACCACAAGGTCAGCAGACATTTCTGCAGTCTACAGTGTGTCTTCCAAGTCAAGGACCTCCATCTCCCTCAGACCAGTGCTGTTACCTAGGGATCATCAATCACGCAGACCGCAAAAGGCTTCAACAGTAATCTTCGAAAAACAGCCATCATGCAGGTCAAAGAAACTCATGTTAACAACAACGTAGTGGGTGACACAATCAGAATTGCATTGACCTTACATTGACCATATGATACCCCCGGCCTGTGGTATCATATGAATGGCACCGGTCAATACAGTTAGACACATGAATCGATGAAGTTGAGTGGGATTAGAGATCAAACTGCGACTCCTGGAAAGACACCGGATAACCAATCCTCCTCTCTCCGTTCCTCCCGCCGCCCTCCCCGTCGCCATTCTCCTCTCGGACCATTCCTCTCACTAAATAATGGCGTGATATTTTGTTCTTATCTTGCCAGTCTCTCGCGGTCCTGCCTCTCTCCTCGCCCTGTATTGTGTGCGAGATTGTTGGCATTGTGTTCACGCGTCAGTGCGTGTCAGAGTCCGTGTGTGCGCGCTGACCTTGCTCTCTTGTCTAGGAAGCCTCTGTGTTATCTCCTGAAGTGAGTACAACGCTCCTCTTCACACACACAATACAGAGAGCGGATAGAGAGAGAATGACCACTCATCAGGCTAACTCTCTCACTTCCTCTTTTGTGCCTCCCTCCCTCCCATTCGCCTTGGCTGTCTATCTCTGACCTGCGGTGCCAACACAAGAGCGAAACTGTTAATCACCAAAAATTGCACATGAGCTGCCGACTCCCGTGTCTGTGTGCACGCGCACTGCGTCTGTGCGCATTATGTTTCCGTGTGCGTGAGTGAATGACTGCGAGAGCGATAGCGAGAGGGAGAGGCATAATGATAATGCAGCATATTCAGATAATATATTGAGGCATTAGTTCTGTACTCTATAACGGCGTGACTCTTGGAAGGTCATACTCGGAGTGATGAAGAGGTCCCACTCCTCCTCTCCTCATTCTCTCACACTCCGTCCATTCACAGAAAGCCCCTACAGCATCGCACTGCACTGGAAATGAACCCTGGAACCACGGACGAGAGCATCATCTTATATGGCGCTATTGAATCATCTTTGTCCAATACTAATCTCCCACCTCCCTCCACCACACACACACACACACACACACACACAAATGCATTTTAAATGCTTTATTTTTATCCAGGGGGTAAAAATAAAGGTTGAGCTGTTTAAGGACATTTACGGAAGCATAAACCCTTATAATCTGAGACTGAACAATTTTCCTGGTTGTTTGGCCCTTACGTCGCCCTGCTTCTATTGGGAAGCCTGTAAAAAAAAAAAAAAAAATCACAGAGTAACATGGAGCAGGACAACTGACTCAAAAACCCCTCATATGTACAGCTACCAACTAAAAACTGGAACTTAGGCTCCTGTTCACATCAGAGCTAAAAAGAAACGGTTCAAATTTTCAAACCTACAGAACTTCATTTTAAATTAAAGTGGAGACCCCAGATTTCCAAAGGCACCACACATGTACTATTGAATTACAGAGAAATGTGTATAAAATAATGCACAAGACATCCCAGTATTTTCTATTTGACGTAATGGCGCAGCCAGAAAACAACGGCATCTTGGGTTTAATATTTCACTTAATATACATGTGATGTAGCTTCAATGAAGTGTAGAAACTAGCAGATAGGTGTGATATTGTATATTGTAATGTGGGAAATATGTTTTTTCTAATTTTGAAGCTACTTAAGGAAATTTAAGGGAAAATCATCTCAGCATGAATCTTAATGAGAACAACAACAACAGTCCTGAGTCCTGCTGGAAGCACATAGCGACAGCCCAAGTTGACTGTAGTTACTATGCAAATGAATGTGGCTATGTGTGTGTGGATGTGAGCAACTTGACAACAGGTAGTTGATGTGCAGTGATGCAACTGCACAACATACCTGAACGCTTCACTGGAAACAGATGAGTAAGAAAGAACATTAAGTGGGTAATATTAGAGCTGACTGCAGATCAACTTGGTCATAACAAATCCTTTTTGGGTTTCTGGGAGGATGACAGCATCCACAAGAAGTTAGGGAGGAATAATGAAAACAAACAAACAACAACAAAAAAAAAAATATATTTGTATATCTATCTGAAAAATGTGGGTTGTTGGATTTGAAAGAACAGATTAACACTGCTGCATAAAGCCAGAAGCTCTAAAAGCCTCAATATATGTGCACAACAAATCCAGCAATATTTGTCAGTAGGACACATTCAATTCATGGAGCTGTGACATGGCCACACACTTGTATGTTTGACACATCGCACTGAGTGGATGGATCATTCGTCTGGCCTGTGTGTTTGCATAAAGTTCACTCAAATTCAACTTTATGCAAATTAATCTGTCTAGTGAAACGTGGTTGGCTTATGAAAGTATGGCCAAACTGTCAAAGTCGGCTTTGCACATTCAAGTCTGAGTCACGATTAGCAACAGCATTATGTATTTCTTGCAGAAACATCTGTGGCGAAACAACTTCTAGTGTACTGTTTAGGCAGAAAACAGTAAACCTCATGACTAAGTGGCCATTTTCTTCAACTTCCAACTTGGAAATGAAGAAGTGACCACCCTCTTGCTGTGTATCTGTCCAATCAGCTGCAGCTTTTTCATGGTGTGGATCTTGTTGTCAGGTGAAAGAATATGGAAGCTGACAGTAATCATGGTGCTAAAAATCACTAACAGTCCTAAAAATTACATTCCCATACAACTAACCTGCAAGTGTCAATTACATTTTGAGGGAAACATATTTTGTTTGTGATGTATCGCAAATTCGTTTCTAATCACACTATATAAAGAGTGACTAAGCGACTAAAGCTAACCACTACAAAGCTAATGTTTCCTAAACTTAAGCATGACCTTTTCCTAACCTTAACCATAAGCTTTTTCTGATCTTAACCAAGTAGTTTTGGTGGCTAAAGCTAACAAAAGTGGTTAAAACTAACGTTAGTTAACAACCCACTCTACGCCGACACATGCCACCCGACAAGATATACAAGAAGTGTTGATTAGAAATGTATTGTGATGC